>NC_133802.1:36080391-36095391 GCF_043250625.1 Sebastes fasciatus | reverse complement strand
ACCAAAATGAAATTACAGATAATAAATCAAAGTGGCGGCTTGGTTTCGCCGTCAGAAATGTCAGCGGCGTCTGAAGAATAGAGGGAGATGGAGAGGAAGACAGTGAGAAGGGAAAGATGAAATGAAGGCAAAGAAAAGAGAAGACGACCTACAGTCATGTTAGTGGACCCATGCCCATCACACACCACAACTATGCTTTCCTTAGATTATAACATTTGTTTGCACAAAGAGGCGTATAAATGCCACGATAATGTGCAAGGCGTTCAGTGTGCAATAAGTACGCCTTTCTTGATTTCCTTGTGTCATTTGTACACCATGTATCCTGTACTGACTGCAATGTAAACACATCCACGTAAATGCGTGATTGACGTGTTTTTTTATTGACGTTTGTGACGTGTTTTCTGTAGTTGTTTCCGTTAGTTTACTTACGCTCTGTCCAGACAGGGAACGTTAGCATTTCCCGGCGGCTGCCTCGCGGAAACGCTGCGAGTTTCACGTGTGTGGCATCCACACCGCCAGCGTGTCTGCTGCTGCTGTCAGCCCTTTCTTTCTACTTAGAGTTTGCCTTTCATAATGGACATTTCATTTACATTTATTTTAGACAGAAAAAGATTAAGAAGCGTGTGGTAATCTGTAAATAATAGTAATAATCCACAATTAAAACCCCAGTACTTGATTCATTCATGGAGCTCTGCAAGTCACTGCATGTTCTACAACACTGTCCTTAACAAATGAAGATTTCTGTCCACAGAAAGAAACCCTTGAGGGCTTTTATTTTTAATTGAAAGCAGGAAGTGTCGATTTAACTATAAATCTTTACTTTTTTTCATGTCCGTGACATATTCTACAGACACAGACATGTAAACTGTAGAGACCTCGAATCTCTAGCAGAAACGCAGCTGACAGGCAGCCGAGCCGCGCTGCCGACGCGCGGCCGAGCCGCGCTGCCGACGCGCGGCCGAGCCGCGCTGCCGACACGCGGCCGAGCCGCCGCGCTGCCGACACACGGCCGAGCCGCGCTGCTGTCGTTCCCTTTGTGGACAGGGCGTTACTTATTGTAAGCCCAACCATGACGTTTTCTCTTACCCTAACTAAGTGGTTTTCTTGCCTAAACTGTGGACATTTGTGTGTACAAAATGATAAACGCTGAACTGCGTACTCATGACACGCAGAATGTCCATGTAATATCGTGTTATTTATACGCCTTCCGGTGAGACCAGGTTGAACATGTCAACATGTACACAGTCCTCAACGGATGCAGCCCCTGAATTGGAACGTGGCAACTATGGTAGCTGTTCCATCGGCACACTAACCCTCCATGAGGAGGGATTATTTCCCTACAGGAATCAATACCATTATTATATGTGTTGGTGTTGTTTTCCTTTAGGCTTAAGGCCTTCATTCCTACCAGAGAGCCCTTTACAGCCATCTTTATAAAACACATAAACTTCAGAGCCCCATCAAGCAGGTTATTACTATTCCTGTCCTTTCAAAGACTTTTACTGTGTTTTTGATCAATGGTCGGAGCGTGGCGGTAATGTAGCCGAGGCTACGGCTTCCCATTATACTGGGGACACCCACACACTATAAATCATGCACACTCGTGGCCCTGCAAGATGCAGCGGATTAAAGCATCCACCAAATGGAATAATAGATCAACTTTCTCTTTCAACAGTTCCTATTTGTTTGATCTGGCTCTCTCGTCTATTTATGCAGTCTACGCTGCTGTGTGTGTGTGTGTGTGTGTGCCTTATCTTTTCTGGTGCAACAGTTTAAGTATTTAATTAAAAAAAAGACAATGCATTTACGTTTCTTTTATAGCCAGAACCACTACATCATACGTAGAAGTTACTTGTGACTTTGGTGGAAGAATAAGACAATAATAGCACTTTGATTTAAGCTTAAAGGAGCTAAATTCAGAGCATTAATATAGCAGCAAACAACTATTGTCTGTGTAAAGATAAAGAGGAGTAATGTAGATAGATAGATAGATAGATACTTTATTGTCATTGTCATTGAAAACAACGAAAAACAGTTTAGCAGCTCTTTGCAGTGAAAAACAAACATTAAAACATTCAGTCACAGAACAATAAATAAGTGGATCATCATCATAAAGTGCAAATTATGGTTCAGCAGCTAGTGTCCTCAGCCTTTGGGGGGGGGGTTCTACACACTTGACAGCCTGTGGGTAAAAGCTGTTTCGTAGTCTGTTGGTGTGTGTTTTAATTGTCCTGTATCTCCTTCCGGAGGGAAGGGGAGCAAACAGTACATGTCCAGGGTGGGTGGGGTCTTTGGAGATACAGCTGGCTTTCTTACAGAGCCGACCAGCGTATAGGTCACTGAGGGGGGGTAATGTGGTCCCAATCACTTTTTCCGCCATCCTCACCCCCCGCTGCAGGTCCCTCCTGTTCTCCACTGTGCAGCTAGCAAACCACACAGTGCAGCAGTAGGTCAGGAGGCTCTCAATGGTTGCCCGATAGAAGTTGATCAGCAGGTGTTGAGGAAGGTGAGCCTGTTTCAGCTTCCGGAGGAAGTAGAGTCTCTGCTGGGCCTTCCCCACCTGATGAGAGATGTTTTTGGACCAGGTGAGGTCTGACGAAATGTGGACTCCGAGGTACGTGAAGCAGTCCACCCTCTCCACCTCCTCTCCACGTACGCAGAGGGCAGAGTGCTCCACCCGTCTGGCTCTCCTGAAGTCTATTATCATTTCTTTTGTTTTAGTGGTGTTTAATCCAGGTTGTTATGGGACACCATTGTGTCAGATGTTGGATCTCCTCCCTGTAGGCTGTCTCGTTGTTGTTGGTTATCAGTCCTACTACAGCAGTGTCGTCTGCAAATGTGACCATGGTGTTGGTGGGGTGAATAGTTGAGCAGTCATATGTGAAGAGGGAGTAGAGAAAAGGACTGAGGACGCACCCCTGTGGTGTTCCAGTGCTCAGGTTCAGAGTGGCCGAGGTGTGGTCCCCCATCCTGACACACTGGGGTCTGTTCCTGAGGAAGTCCAGCACCCATGTGCTCAGTGAACTGCCTAAGCCCAAGTTGCTCAATTTGTTAACCAGTTTGTGTGGAATTATTGTGTTGAAAGCAGAACTGAAATCAACAAACAGCATCCTTACATATGTGTTGTTGTGATCCAGGTGTGTAAGGGCTGCGTGAAGAGCTGTTGTGATTGCATCATCCGTCGATCTGTTTGTCCGATAAGCAAACTGGTGTTGGTCAAGATCGGCAGGGATGACGGTTTTAATGTGGGACAGAACTAGTCTCTCGAAACATTTTGTGATTATGGGGGTTAGAGCAACTGGCCGGTAGTCATTCAGGCAGTTCACTTTGGTTTTCTTGGGTACAGGGACGATGGTGGTTTCCTTAAGGCATGTGGGAACAACAGACTGTTCAAGTGAGAGGTTGAAGATGGTTGTAAATACCCGTTAGCTGGTCTGCACAGGCCTTAATGATTCGTCCGGAGACCCCATCCGGTCCTGACGCTTTCCTGATGTTGACTCGGCGCAGGACGGATTTGACCTGGTGGTGTTGGAGCTTTATCGGTTGGTCCTTCTCAGTTAGTGCCGGCTGGATGTTGGTTTCCTTGTTCTCCCGGTCGAACCGAGCGAAGAAATGATTCAGGGTATCAGGAAGCGTGTTGTCTGTGGGACTTGAGGCTGTGCGGTTGTCTTTGTAGCCCGTGATGGTTTTTATCCCCTGCCACATGCTCTTGGAGTCGTTGTTCTTAAAGTGCTCCTCTATGCGCTCTTTATATCTGCGTTTGGCCTCCCTGATCCTCCTCCTCAGTCTCTTTTGCGCCTCTTTGTATTCCTGCGAGGTCCCAGATTTAAAGGCAGAGTCCCGTGCTCTGAGCAGGGTCCGCACCTCGCCGTTGAGCCACGGTTTCTGATTCGGAAAGACTTTGATGGTTTTTGTCCCAACCACACCTTCAGCACAAAAGTTTATGTAGGAGAGGACAGCCGTTGTGTGTCCCTCCAGATCTGTCTCCTCAGCAAATATGTCCCAGTCTGTGGTATCAAAGCAGTCCTGTAGAGCTGAGGTGGCTTCCTCAGTCCACACCTGAACTGTTTTAATGGATGGTTTCTGTCTACAGATCAGGGGTCTGTATGCTGGAGTCAGAGACAGGGACAGGTGGTCTGACAGTCCCAGATGTGGGAGTGGAGTGGCTCTGTAGGCATCTGGAATGCTGGTGTAGACCTGGTCCAGTGTGTTTTGCTCTCTTGTAGGGAAGTTTACATTTTTGAAAAACTTGGGCGTGACAGATTTAAAGTTGTCATGGTTAAAGTCTCCTGCTGAGAGAACAAGGCTGTCTGCTCCAAGGCCAGCTGAGCGTTAGCATGTGGTGCTATATAGACAGCTGTTATCATGACAGATGTGAACTCCCTGGGCAAGTAGAAAGGTCTGCAGCCCAGCATCAGGTCTTCTATCTCCGGGGAACAGTGTGTTTCAGTAACCCTGGCGTCAGTACACCAGCTGCTGTTGACGTAGATACAAAGTCCTCCACCCCTGCTTTTACCGGAGTGAATGGTACGGTCCGCTCTGTAAACAACGCGGCCCGCTAGCTCGATAGCAGCGTCCGGGGGTCTCTGTTATTAACATCACGCAGTACTCCAGGCAGCGCGATGTAATCCGCAGTCTTATCTCGTCCATCTTGTTGCTGAGTGACCGGGCATTGGCAAGGAAGAGGCTTGGAATCGCCGGTTTGTAGGGGTTAGCCTTTAGCCTAGCCCGTAGCCCCCCTCTCTTCCCCCGCCTGCGTCTCCATGGCAACGCTGCTTCCTCCTTCCGGGGAGAACGCAACGCTGCTTCCTCCTTCCGGGGAGAACGCAACGCTGCTTCCTCCTTCCGGGGAGAACGCAACGCTGCTTCCTCCTTCAGGGGAGAACGCAACGCTGCTTCCTCCTTCAGGGGAGAACGCAACGCTGCTTCCTCCTTCAGGGGAGAACGCAACGCTGCTTCCTCCTTCCGGGGAGAACGCAACGCTGCTTCCTCCTTCCGGGGAGAACGCAACGCTGCTTCCTCCTTCCGGGGAGAACGCAACGCTGCTTCCTCCTTCAGGGGAGAACGCAACGCTGCTTCCTCCTTCAGGGGAGAACGCAACGCTGCTTCCTCCTTCAGGGGAGAACGCAACGCTGCTTCCTCCTTCCGGGGAGAACGCAACGCTGCTTCCGCCTTCCGGGGAGAACGCAACGCTGCTTCCTCCTTCCGGGGAGAACGCAACGCTGCTTCCTCCTTCCGGGGAGAACGCAACGCTGCTTCCTCCTTCAGGGGAGAACGCAACGCTGCTTCCTCCTTCAGGGGAGAACGCAACGCTGCTTCCTCCTTCCGGGGAGAACGCAACGCTGCTTCCTCCTTCCGGGGAGAACGCAACGCTGCTTCCTCCTTCCGGGGAGAACGCAACGCTGCTTCCTCCTTCCGGGGAGAACGCAACGCTGCTTCCTCCTTCCGGGGAGAATGCAACGCTGCTTCCTCCTTCAGGGGAGAACGCAACGCTGCTTCCTCCTTCCAGGGGAGAACGCAACGCTGCTTCCTCCTTCCGGGGAGAACGCAACGCTGCTTCCTCCTTCCGGGGAGAACGCAACGCTGCTTCCTCCTTCAGGGGAGAACGCAACGCTGCTTCCTCCTTCAGGGGAGAACGCAACGCTGCTTCCTCCTTCCGGGGAGAACGCAACGCTGCTTCCTCCTTCCGGGGAGAACGCAACGCTGCTTCCTCCTTCAGGGGAGAACGCAACGCTGCTTCCTCCTTCCGGGGAGAACGCAACGCTGCTTCCTCCTTCCAGGGGAGAACGCAACGCTGCTTCCTCCTTCAGGGGAGAACGCAACGCTGCTTCCTCCTTCCGGGGAGAACGCAACGCTGCTTCCTCCTTCCGGGGAGAACGCAACGCTGCTTCCTCCTTCCGGGGAGAACGCAACGCTGCTTCCTCCTTCAGGGGAGAACGCAACGCTGCTTCCTCCTTCAGGGGAGAACGCAACGCTGCTTCCTCCTTCCGGGGAGAACGCAACACTGCTTCCTCCTTCAGGGGAGAACGCAACGCTGCTTCCTCCTTCCGGGGAGAACGCAACGCTGCTTCCTCCTTCCGGGGAGAACGCAACGCTGCTTCCTCCTTCAGGGGAGAACGCAACGCTACTTCCTCCTTCAGGGGAGAACGCAACGCTGCTTCCTCCTTCAGGGGAGAACGCAACGCTGCTTCCTCCTTCCGGGGAGAACGCAACGCTGCTTCCTCCTTCCGGGGAGAACGCAACGCTGCTTCCTCCTTCAGGGGAGAACGCAACGCTGCTTCCTCCTTCAGGGGAGAACGCAACGCTGCTTCCTCCTTCCGGGGAGAACGCAACGCTGCTTCCTCCTTCAGGGGAGAACGCAACGCTGCTTCCTCCTTCCGGGGAGAACGCAACGCTGCTTCCTCCTTCAGGGGAGAACGCAACGCTGCTTCCTCCTTCAGGGGAGAACGCAACGCTGCTTCCTCCTTCAGGGGAGAACGCCGTATCTCCGGTGGAATAAAGTCCCAATTCGTGTGCGGGGTGCAAAGTTTGTCCGCCACATTAAGCAGCTCTGCTCTGCTGTATTGCAGATGTCCCTCTATCACTCCAGTGACAACGCGCACACACGCACACACACACACACACACACACACACACACACACACACTGCCGAACCGAGAGCGCTGGGCCGCTGCATGTCTACCTGAACATGCTGTGGATTTATTACCTTTAATACTTCAAAATATGCAAAGTATCATAGCTAACATACATTATGGAAGATGTAGGTTTTAAACAGTGTTTCTAAAGCTTTTCTGTTCAAGTGTTGTCCCTTTTCTTAAAAACCAGGACAATACTTTATTTGAAGTTGTGCTCTCGAGGGATTGTAGAACTCCACTAATTCATTAAAAACACACTTGTGTGCAGGATAATTATTATAATCAGAGTAACTAGAAGGCACACAGAGAGTTCTCCAACATCCTGCCACGCTTTAAAGCCTCATTGCTTGAATTAAATGTTAAGTCAGAGTGATTTATAAAAACACATCTAATCTTTAATCTCTGCTCACTTCAGAGTTATGAATAAAACAAAAAAAATCATCTAATGGCAGAAATCCAAAGAACCAAATCATGTTGAAAATGTAATAAATCGTTGTTTGGACCATTTGTGGTTTCTTTGACGAATGGATTGTCAGAACATAAGTACGTACGGGTCCGTTGGGCTCGGAGCGAGCTCTCGGTTCTCCTGGCTGACTGAGCAAGAAAGTATTAAACTGCTGCTGTCGGCAGTTCAACGCTTCATGTCACCTCAGTTCAAAATGTCAGGTTTTTAAGAACAGCAAAGATGAATGTTTAATTTGATGATTGTGCTTTTTGTCAAAACACAAGTTTTACAGAATGTCCTTAAGCCATACCACAGTTTAACCTTTCAATATGAATCAAAACATGTAAGATCAGTCAGATCAGAAATAATGTTGCAAGATGTCTCGTATTTCACAGCTGTGAATCTGTTGATTTTCATTCATTCATTTCATCATAATTTTATTGCATGCTGTTGTTGTTTATGACCTCGCTAGCAGCACGGCTCTAGGGATGGTATTCTGTCTGTCTGTCCGTCTGTCTGTCCACTACTTTAGTCCAGACTAAATCTGGTATGCACATTCATGAATGTGTTACTTCATTATAATAACTTTGATGATTCCTTAACCCTTCATATAGCGCCATAATCAGGTCAAAGTTTCAATTACAATTAATGTCAATTAAGGATATGAATAATGTTAAGGTTCATCATATCCCAGCTACTCAGTAAACACTGAAGCAAAGCTCTTCTCATTGGCTGGAGGCCACTAACGCTGTTTAGCCGTCCCTCGCTGCTGTTTAGAAGTCAACTTCGTAATTTCTCTTCCATTTATGATTCATTGCTTCCTGCATGATAAGAGGATTTTTCCTTCAGTGTCCAAAACCAAACAGCTGTGTTTAATTAGGTTAAACGAGGTGAATGTATTGGGTCTTATCAGGAGGACTGGGCTGCTGTTCTCTGTCGGGGTTTAGGCTGAAAGCACAGGTGTGTGTTTTGGTACAAATATTGTTAAATGTATTCTCCTGTCATCGTTCATTTAATTGGTGATGATGATGATTAAACTCATTAAACTGATTAAACCCTGTGAAAGCTGACTCTGCCATTTGTCCTGCCACACTTTGTCTCCTTTGTATCTCTACCATCACGTCCTACTATAGATGCAGATATGTTTTTAATTTTCCTCACTTATGTGTGCCTATCTTCTATTATTAGTATCACGGCCTAATCTGCATTAGTAATATGCATTTTAATGAACAATTATTATTCAGACACAACCCACATTGTTCCCTGTAATATGTAAAGCAGGTTTTATCCCAGTTTAATTGCGTGATTTGTAAAGGTTTATTTTTGGAAATACACGTCAGTCACTTTAGAAAACAGATATCAGTTCCTTAACTGTGCATCCTGACTTGTTTAGCCTAGCTTAGCACAAAGACTGGAAGCAGGGGGACACTAGACCTACCAGCATCTCCACAGCTGTTCGCTGCTGATTTGAGGACTAGCAAGCTAGTCACCAGTCCATCGAGGAGTCGCCAGGGCTTTTCTGAACAGTGGTGACTCAAGAAACAACTCCAATGTGTAACTGATTGTATAATTTATCATATTGTTTCACTTTTGAAAGATGAAGACGAGCCGTTTCCCCTTCTTCCAGTCTTTATGATGATATGGGCAAAAGACCTACTTGTTCAGTCTGCTTCTTACCACATATTTAACGTATACATCCTCTTCCTCTTCTCCAATGCATCTAGGCGTTGAGTGCATCGTGGTTTTACCTGATCCAAGGAGTCAATGGGATCCTGTCTTCGGCACCTGCGTCTTCCTCTTCTCCTTCCTCATCCCCGTCGCTATCATCAGCATCTGCTACAGCCTGATGGTCAAGCGCCTGCGCAACGTTCGCATCCTGTCCGGCTCCAAGGAAAAGGACCGCAACCTGCGGCGTATCACCAGGATGGTCCTGGTGGTGGTGGCGGCCTTCGTCGTCTGTTGGACCCCCATCCAGATCATGGTCCTGGCTCAGTCGCTGGGCTTCAACCTGAGCAGCTTATTCACGCTGGTCCTGATGCACTTCTGCATCGCGCTGGGCTACGTCAACAGCAGCTTGAATCCCGTGCTCTACGCCTTCCTGGATGAGAACTTCAAGCGCTGCTTCCGCGAGTTCTGCAACCCGTCGCCGTTCCGCCTCGACACCCAGCAGTCGGGCAGGATGAGGAGCATCGCTAGGGAGGTGGCGGCGGCGTACAGCTGCAAGGCTGATGGCGGGGGGCATGGAGGAGGGACACCTAATCCAGCATGACTAGGCGTGGAGCTCCCCTTGGTGGGGGTAGACCCCCAACACAGGGGACAGCACCATGGGACAGGGAACTCCAACACAGAATTGACTCAGATTACAGCTCTATAGCGGCACGAGCCCCCCCGCCCCCCAACTAGAAGACTGGCCTGGGGTGGGGGGGAGGGAGATGAGGAGGATGGAGTCGAAAGGAAAAGAATTTAGGATTATGGACCGGGATGACAAACATACGGTGCTTTCAGTATATGGCTGGAGGGAGACATAGGGTGGGACCCTCCCCGGGTGGTTGACATCCGGGTAGGAGATGGTTCCATGTACGGTATGGGACGAGCTCAGACATTTATGGACTAGTACGACCCGAACTCCACGGAGGCGGTAAGATATTTTGTAATGTGATCCGACTATCTTTATGTGAACGTTAACACAGAACCGCATTATTCGACACGTATTGCAGCTCCAAAAACAAACAGCCTATCTGTACCATACTGAGGCTGGTACCCAGCTGCTGCACATCTGTACTCGGGTATGAGGAGGCAGGGGTTTGAGAGAGCGTATGAACAGCATGGGATTAATAGAAGGAGTGCAGATACCAAAATAATAATTCAAAAAAACACCATGCACTACTTTGATGCTTGTGGAAGAATAGAAACAGCATTGGAAGGACGGATCGTGGCGGTAAGAACCGCTGACTGAGGACTCGCCGAGGAAGAGTCAAACTTCCTGGAAGTGTGAAATACAGAAAGAACTCTTTCACTGCAGTTTATTGTGTCTTTATCAGTTGATGTTTCCGACTAAAGGACTTTATGTCATGAGAGTGTCCCACACTGATCACCAGTAAGGGGTCTTTATTGTGATGGTTTCTCTAAAACAATGGGAATATGCTGCTGAGCCCCTTTTAAGGACTTAAATGGGCACACTAAGTATAATGTGATATTTCAGCCTGCAGACAGGAAGTTGGATGTAATATGTGCTAACGATAGCCGGCATGAGGAAAAGAACAAAAGAACAAAAGAACAACGTGCAACGAGCTACTTATGAACAATATTTCTTAAACTGTGTCCGTGGACCCGGAGGGGTCACATGAATGTTATTTCTCGTATAGGAGCGACGTTTCTCAATGTGTTGTTCTGCAGCAAAATAAGCCTGAGAAACCTCCAAGATTCTTATTGTGATTTTTGAAAACTTTCTATGATCACCTTCTGGGGGGGGATTTAGAGTTTGGGGCTGGAGACGACTGGTGGGATCGTAACCTAAAGAAACAGCAAAAAGTGAACAACAGAATCAGTGTTTGGGACAAGCCAAGCCTGGTATTAACTCCTCTGCCTATTCTTCTTCTTCTTCTTCTTCTTCTTCTTCTTCTTCTTCTTCTTCTGCTTCTTATTCTTATTCTTATTCTTGTTTTTCTTCTGCTTCTGCTTCTTCTTCTTCTTCTGCTTCTTCTTCTTCTTCTTCTTCTGCTTCTTCTTCTTATTCTTATTCTTATTCTTATTCTTATTCTTATTCTTATTCTTATTCTTGTTTTTCTTCTGCTTCTGCTTCTTCTTCTTCTTCTGCTTCTGCTTCTTCTTCTTCTTCTGCTTCTTCTTCTTCTTCTTTCTAAAAGCAGAATTTGTTGGATAACAATTAAGTGATTAGTGGTTAATGACTTTGTTCTTCTTAATAGGAATAAAGATTGAAAAACAATGCTAACCAGATGTTATTTACAACACATCTGTGATTGAACTTTTCAGGACAGTATCTTTAACGATAAATACAAGGAGATACACACTATAGCCCGAACCTGATAGCAGAGCTACACACATTGAGCCAACATTGCCACAGTTACTGAATGTTTGCTAGTAATGATGATGACTTTCTATGACCTGTCTCCCAAAATGACCTTTCCATACAACCAAACTGCATTGTGTTATGTTTAGAGGGATAGAACATATTTTGTTGTTGTCATTGCATTTGTTTTTGACATATCACAAATACGTAATGATAATAAATAATGTAATGATAGTCAACCAATGCAGGACTTTCACCCAGGAGACCGCAGTCGTGTCCCGTGTGAAAGCAAAACGTTCACTTATTTCAATTTGCGTCCGCAGCTTGAATAACATAACAAAGCTCATTTTAAGCCAATCCTTAATATTAACCAACATAACCAAGTAGTTTAGTTGGGTTTTTGTTTTATTTAGTTTCAATGTACAACGTTGATCATGTGTTTAAAACTGTGACCGTAATCCGGGAGAAAATATATTTCCCTACAAACATGATTGAAATTGCAGTTTAGTCGTATGGGAACATGACTGAGGAGACGGAGCTGCTACCTATCTTTAGGATTTCATCTGTTCTGATTCTGCTTGTGACTCCGATTGAATCCTAGTTTTGAATCTTTGCATATTGTTTGAGTACAAACAGAAACCACTGATCGGATTTTAGCTTCCATCAAGAGTACCTTTTCATAAACTAAGAGGGGGAAAAAACCTTCATTCTTGTACCTGTTTCAGAAAAACACCACCTCAAGCTCTAGTTCTTATACATTTCTGTTTAACTCCAATTCCAAACCATATTTTGATCTGTTAGGGACTCAATGTGTAACTGCCCAACACCTGAAGCTCTGACTGTTTTGGTGGTAACGTTGAAATTATCACCACAATTGTAGGGATATGATTAGTTTAACACTTTCTAGTAAAATAATACAGTCTCAGGTTGAAAGGGAGGTCACCATCAGTTACTCAAGCTACTAAATGTGACCCACTGTGGAAAGGACAGGTGTAATATAAATATGACAACATTAGATATTTATCTACAGCACCATCTGAGAAATCCTGTTTAACTACAACCAAAGCTTGTGGTTCTATTCTCCTTGACGTCTACCAGTACATAATGACAAATATAATCACAGATGTTTTGAAAATGACACATCTGGGTGTGCTGTCCCAGGTCTGTAGCTGCTGTCAGGTTTGGGGGATGAGAGGTGAAACTGACGGGGGGTTCGGGTCGAGGTTGAGATCGGTAATGTTTGGCGGTGAACTCCGGGGTTTCACATATTTTGTGGTCGGGACATTTTCATTGGGCGGGGTTGGGTTGGGTTGGATTGGGTTGGGTTGGGTTGGATTGGGTTGGGTTGGGTTGGATTGGGTTGGGTTGGGTTGGGTTGGGTTGGGTTGGGTTGGGTTGGGTTGGGGTGGGTTGGGGTGATTAGGGGTGCTATCCGCGACTCATTTTAGACTCCCGGCACCGCCGTGGCAGAGCAGGAGGACGGGGTCACGGTGCTCTGACCCCACTCCAAAGGGACAAAGGGGCTCTCTCTCTCTTCTTCGTGTCTTAAAGTGGAAATCAACCCTGAAACATGAACCACATTTTCATTTTCCTGGACAGTTATACTACATACAGTATTCAAACTGTTGCACATCTTCTTGACCTTTAAACTGACATAAATATAAAAAATATGAACCATTATGATGGAATGATAAATATAATATGAATTACTCATGTTCTTAACTGGAATTGTGTTTCTCACATAACAAATCTAAAGGCCTTTACAAACGGGGGGTGGGGGGGAGTTACGAATAAACGACCCGAAAATGTAAAATACTCGCCTGCGTATTATACGTCTAGGGCTTTTATTGTGAAGGTAAGAACGGAAGGAGTGGATCTGGTCTGCGCTGACAGCGGTCGAGTTCGCCATCTTGGTTTCGGACTCTGAAGCCTCTGTGTTGTTGTTTTGTAAATACACATCGGATTTCCGATCTGGCGCATCCAGTTACAAAAGTCTTTAATAAAACTGTAACCATGGCCATAAATAAATGTATATATCAAAATACAAGTAGTTTTACAATGCCATAGAATCTTTGTTTATGAATCTCAATGTTTTAACGTGAGGAATTAAAGAAAATAACAGTTTGATTTAGTATTTTGAAGTTACACACTTTCCAACTGCTCTGATGGTTTTGACTGCAGTTCCACTTCAACTGTCCAGACTTTAAGAATCAACATGTGGATTTGGTTTTAGGGTTGGGGTCCCCTTTAATTTCATATTTGTGTCTCTTCATATAATTTGGTAATTTTTGATTAAGATGTGTTTGTGTGAGTTTAAAACATTTGTGCTTTTTTTCCTTTTCACATATCTTTGATGATATATTCTGGTGAATTTCAGGACAGCGAGTCGACACCGTCTGCTGTCACGAAGGGTTGTGGATTTGCTGTTTACGTTGTGTTTTGTACGAATCAGCTTCTTTGCTGCAGTTACTCTTTGCAGCGCTATAAATATAAATCTTAATTTTTGTCTTCTTTTTGTTTGAGAGTAACAATTCTATGAACTTACATTGCCTTAAATATCAAGTGAAGTCTGTTAACTGAAGCTCGCTCTCTTACTGGATAAAATGTGTTCTAGTTTTTACTGGTGCTTCGCTGTTAGTTTATACTAGTCCAGACCTGTATTCATAAAGCTACAGATGCTAAAGGGTTGCCTCCTGGCGTCGCTGTCAGACGCCGTGGGACGCTGACCAGCCGTTGCTATTTGACGAGTTGGGAGTGGGAAGGGGTTGACAGTACAGGTATACCGGTATTACCTGTACCTGAACCTACTCTGAAAAAAATATCTGTAGAAAAACAGAAAATGTTCCTGCAGAAAAGTACCAGAACATTTCCCGTTAAGTTTACGGACATTTCCTTCAACCCTAAAATGGAAATTTCTGTTGATTTACAGGACGTCCTCCGTTCCATTCACAGACACGTCTGTTAATCTTACAACGGATCACTTCCGTAAATTTACAGTCTATCGGACACTTCCGTCGATCCCATATCAGAAATGTATGTTAACTTACAGAACATCCCCACAGCAGATATACATTATTTTCTTCTTCTTCAATTCTAAAATACAATAATAATCACCAGACCAATGTAATGTTCTAATGTGATCAAATGACTATTTGAAGAGCTATTAGGTTACAGCAACGTGATCAAATCAATCCAACACAATAAATACAGTTGAACATGTTTATTTTTTCTTCTTCAGGTATTTTTTGTGACAACTGAAACACAGCTCCTTTTGACTTCATGCCATAAGCACGATAATACACTCCGAGGTGTTCGGTTATAGAAAATAATGGACTCCATTGTGCAATACATTCTGATATCCAAATACACGGACACATTATCCAATAGTGCCTGCAAATCCCGAACTTTCCTTTCAGCTCACTGTTGAAGTTTTGAAACTCAAACGTGAAGTGGGGGGGCTAATCTGCAATAAAGAATATTGAAATGGTTGAAATACGTTACCGAGGTTTTATTTATGTCTTTACCACGTAAATAAATGTATCACACATTCTCGGAGCTCCCATTTTACACCATCCCCCCTCATGGCATCCCTCGATATCCATGGAGTCTGTTGTGAGATAGTTTTATGAATACCGGTCGTGTTTTGTACAACCTAGCAGACTTTGTGTAGGAAAAAAGGCCGGAGCATCAAGGACACTGGCTTCAACATGATTCACCTTTCTGAAGACGTGCTATAACGCAGCTGTGAGGCTCTCTGTGCTTAACTGTCACTGTTAAACTGAAGACTCTACAATATTTTGTATTAACTGTTTGGTGTTTTTTTGTAGCACAAAACTACATAAACTCAGACTCGGAGAGGGTGAAATCCTGTTGAACAATGCAGAGTGAGC
>NC_133802.1:36036398-36080291 GCF_043250625.1 Sebastes fasciatus | reverse complement strand
TGTTGATGGACAGAGAATGAACAGGTAGAGCTTCAGTGTCTATAGGAAGTGTTGATGGACAGAGAATGAACAAGTAGAGCTTCAGTGTCTACAGGAAGTGTTGATGGACAGAGAATGAACAGGTAGAGCTTCAGTGTCTATAGGAAGTGTTGATGGACAGAGAATGAACAGGTAGAGCTTCAGTGTCTATAGGAAGTGTTGATGGACAGAGAATGAACAGGTAGAGCTTCAGTGTCTACAGGAAGTGTTGATGGACAGAGAATGAACAGGTAGAGCTTCAGTGTCTATAGGAAGTGTTGATGGACAGAGAATGAACAGGTAGAGCTTCAGTGTCTACAGGAAGTGTTGATGGACAGAGAATGAACAGGTAGAGCTTCAGTGTCTATAGGAAGTGTTGATGGACAGAATGAACAGGTAGAGCTTCAGTGTCTATAGGAAGTGTTGATGGACAGAGAATGAACAGGTAGAGCTTCAGTGTCTATAGGAAGTGTTGATGGACAGAGAATGAACAGGTAGAGCTTCAGTGTCTATAGGAAGTGTTGATGGACAGAATGAACAGGTAGAGCTTCAGTGTCTACAGGAAGTGTTGATGGACAGAGAATGAACAGGTAGAGCTTCAGTGTCTATAGGAAGTGTTGATGGACAGAATGAACAGGTAGAGCTTCAGTGTCTATAGGAAGTGTTGATGGACAGAGAATGAACAGGTAGAGCTTCAGTGTCTACAGGAAGTGTTGATGGACAGAGAATGAACAGGTAGAGCTTCAGTGTCTACAGGAAGTGTTGATGGACAGAATGAACAGGTAGAGCTTCAGTGTCTACAGGAAGTGTTGATGGACAGAGAATGAACAGGTAGAGCTTCAGTGTCTATAGGAAGTGTTGATGGACAGAGAATGAACAGGTAGAGCTTCAGTGTCTACAGGAAGTGTTGATGGACAAAATGAACATGTAGAGCTTCAGTGTCTACAGGAAGTGTTGATGGACAGAGAATGAACAGGTAGAGCTTCAGTGTCTACAGGAAGTGTTGATGGACAGAATGAACAGGTAGAGCTTCAGTGTCTACAGGAAGTGTTGATGGACAGAGAATGAACAGGTAGAGCTTCAGAGTCTATAGGAAGTGTTGATGGACAGAGAATGAACAGGTAGAGCTTCAGTGTCTACAGGAAGTGTTGATGGACAGAGAATGAACAGGTAGAGCTTCAGTGTCTATAGGAAGTGTTGATGGACAGAATGAACAAGTAGAGCTTCAGTGTCTATAGGAAGTGTTGATGGACAGAATGAACAGGTAGAGCTTCAGTGTCTATAGGAAGTGTTGATGGACAGAATGAACAGGTAGAGCTTCAGTGTCTATAGGAAGTGTTGATGGACAGAATGAACAGGTAGAGCTTCAGTGTCTATAGGAAGTGTTGATGGACAGAATGAACAGGTAGAGCTTCAGTGTCTACAGGAAGTGTTGATGGACAGAGAATGAACAGGTAGAGCTTCAGTGTCTATAGGAAGTGTTGATGGACAGAGAATGAACAGGTAGAGCTTCAGAGTCTATAGGAAGTGTTGATGGACAGAATGAACAGGTAGAGCTTCAGTGTCTATGGGAAGTGTTGATGGACAGAGAATGAACAGGTAGAGCTTCAGTGTCTATAGGAAGTGTTGATGGACAGAATGAACAGGTAGAGCTTCAGTGTCTACAGGAAGTGTTGATGGACAGAGAATGAACAGGTAGAGCTTCAGTGTCTATAGGAAGTGTTGATGGACAGAATGAACAGGTAGAGCTTCAGTGTCTATAGGAAGTGTTAATGGACAGAATTAACAGGTAGAGCTTCAGTGTCTATAGGAAGTGTTGATGGACAGAATGAACAGGTAGAGCTTCAGTGTCTATAGGAAGTGTTGATGGACAGAATGAACAGGTAGAGCTTCAGTGTCTATAGGAAGTGTTGATGGACAGAATGAACAGGTAGAGCTTCAGTGTCTATAGGAAGTGTTGATGGACAGAGAATGAACAGGTAGAGCTTCAGTGTCTATAGGAAGTGTTGATGGACAGAATGAACAGGTAGAGCTTCAGTGTCTACAGGAAGTGTTGATGGACAGAGAATGAACAGGTAGAGCTTCAGTGTCTATAGGAAGTGTTGATGGACAGAATGAACAGGTAGAGCTTCAGTGTCTATAGGAAGTGTTGATGGACAGAATGAACAGGTAGAGCTTCAGTGTCTGTAGGAAGTGTTGATGGACAGAATGAACAGGTAGAGCTTCAGTGTCTATAGGAAGTGTTGATGGACAGAATGAACAGGTAGAGCTTCAGTGTCTACAGGAAGTGTTGATGGACAGAGAATGAACAGGTAGAGCTTCAGTGTCTATAGGAAGTGTTGATGGACAGAGAATGAACAGGTAGAGCTTCAGAGTCTATAGGAAGTGTTGATGGACAGAATGAACAGGTAGAGCTTCAGTGTCTACAGGAAGTGTTGATGGACAGAGAATGAACAGGTAGAGCTTCAGTGTCTACAGGAAGTGTTGATGGACAGAGAATGAACAAGTAGAGCTTCAGAGTCTATAGGAAGTGTTGATGGACAGAGAATGAACAGGTAGAGCTTCAGTGTCTACAGGAAGTGTTGATGGACAGAGAATGAACAGGTAGAGCTTCAGTGTCTATAGGAAGTGTTGATGGACAGAGAATGAACAGGTAGAGCTTCAGGGTCTATAGGAAGTGTTGATGGACAGAGAATGAACAGGTAGAGCTTCAGTGTCTACAGGAAGTGTTGATGGACAGAGAATGAACAGGTAGAGCTTCAGTGTCTATAGGAAGTGTTGATGGACAGAGAATGAACAGGTAGAGCTTCAGTGTCTATAGGAAGTGTTGATGGACAGAGAATGAACAGGTAGAGCTTCAGTGTCTATAGGAAGTGTTGATGGACAGAATGAACAGGTAGAGCTTCAGTGTCTATAGGAAGTGTTGATGGACAGAGAATGAACAGGTAGAGCTTCAGTGTCTATAGGAAGTGTTGATGGACAGAGAATGAACAGGTAGAGCTTCAGTGTCTACAGGAAGTGTTGATGGACAGAGAATGAACAGGTAGAGCTTCAGTGTCTACAGGAAGTGTTGATGGACAAAATGAACAAGTAGAGCTTCAGTGTCTACAGGAAGTGTTGATGGACAGAGAATGAACAGGTAGAGCTTCAGTGTCTATAGGAAGTGTTGATGGACAGAGAATGAACAGGTAGAGCTTCAGTGTCTATAGGAAGTGTTGATGGACAGAGAATGAACAGGTAGAGCTTCAGTGTCTATAGGAAGTGTTGATGGACAGAATGAACAGGTAGAGCTTCAGTGTCTATAGGAAGTGTTGATGGACAGAGAATGAACAGGTAGAGCTTCAGTGTCTATAGGAAGTGTTGATGGACAGAGAATGAACAGGTAGAGCTTCAGTGTCTACAGGAAGTGTTGATGGACAGAGAATGAACAAGTAGAGCTTCAGTGTCTACAGGAAGTGTTGATGGACAAAATGAACATGTAGAGCTTCAGTGTCTACAGGAAGTGTTGATGGACAGAGAATGAACAGGTAGAGCTTCAGTGTCTACAGGAAGTGTTGATGGACAGAATGAACAGGTAGAGCTTCAGTGTCTACAGGAAGTGTTGATGGACAGAGAATGAACAGGTAGAGCTTCAGAGTCTATAGGAAGTGTTGATGGACAGAGAATGAACAGGTAGAGCTTCAGTGTCTACAGGAAGTGTTGATGGACAGAGAATGAACAGGTAGAGCTTCAGTGTCTATAGGAAGTGTTGATGGACAGAATGAACAGGTAGAGCTTCAGTGTCTATAGGAAGTGTTGATGGACAGAATGAACAGGTAGAGCTTCAGTGTCTATAGGAAGTGTTGATGGACAGAATGAACAGGTAGAGCTTCAGTGTCTATAGGAAGTGTTGATGGACAGAATGAACAGGTAGAGCTTCAGTGTCTATAGGAAGTGTTGATGGACAGAATGAACAGGTAGAGCTTCAGTGTCTATAGGAAGTGTTGATGGACAGAATGAACAGATAGAGCTTCAGTGTCTATAGGAAGTGTTGATGGACAGAATGAACAAGTAGAGCTTCAGTGTCTACAGGAAGTGTTGATGGACAGAGAATGAACAGGTAGAGCTTCAGTGTCTATAGGAAGTGTTGATGGACAGAATGAACAGGTAGAGCTTCAGTGTCTATAGGAAGTGTTGATGGACAGAGAATGAACAGGTAGAACTTCAGTGTCTATAGGAAGTGTTGATGGACAGAATGAACAGGTAGAGCTTCAGTGTCTACAGGAAGTGTTGATGGACAGAGAATGAACAGGTAGAGCTTCAGTGTCTATAGGAAGTGTTGATGGACAGAATGAACAGGTAGAGCTTCAGTGTCTATAGGAAGTGTTGATGGACAGAATGAACAGGTAGAGCTTCAGTGTCTACAGGAAGTGTTGATGGACAGAGAATGAACAGGTAGAGCTTCAGTGTCTATAGGAAGTGTTGATGGACAGAATGAACAAGTAGAGCTTCAGTGTCTATAGGAAGTGTTGATGGACAGAGAATGAACAGGTAGAGCTTCAGTGTCTATAGGAAGTGTTGATGGACAGAATGAACAGGTAGAGCTTCAGTGTCTACAGGAAGTGTTGATGGACAGAGAATGAACAGGTAGAGCTTCAGTGTCTATAGGAAGTGTTGATGGACAGAATGAACAGGTAGAGCTTCAGTGTCTATAGGAAGTGTTGATGGACAGAATGAACAGGTAGAGCTTCAGTGTCTGTAGGAAGTGTTGATGGACAGAATGAACAGGTAGAGCTTCAGTGTCTATAGGAAGTGTTGATGGACAGAATGAACAGGTAGAGCTTCAGTGTCTACAGGAAGTGTTGATGGACAGAGAATGAACAGGTAGAGCTTCAGTGTCTATAGGAAGTGTTGATGGACAGAGAATGAACAGGTAGAGCTTCAGAGTCTATAGGAAGTGTTGATGGACAGAATGAACAGGTAGAGCTTCAGTGTCTACAGGAAGTGTTGATGGACAGAGAATGAACAGGTAGAGCTTCAGTGTCTATAGGAAGTGTTGATGGACAGAGAATGAACAGGTAGAGCTTCAGTGTCTACAGGAAGTGTTGATGGACAGAGAATGAACAGGTAGAGCTTCAGTGTCTATAGGAAGTGTTGATGGACAGAGAATGAACAGGTAGAGCTTCAGGGTCTATAGGAAGTGTTGATGGACAGAGAATGAACAGGTAGAGCTTCAGTGTCTACAGGAAGTGTTGATGGACAGAGAATGA
Source organism: Sebastes fasciatus (assembly GCF_043250625.1). Lineage (NCBI taxonomy): Eukaryota > Metazoa > Chordata > Actinopteri > Perciformes > Sebastidae > Sebastes > Sebastes fasciatus. The sequence goes on along the minus strand of NC_133802.1, from coordinate 36,075,024 downwards.
ACAGGTAGAGCTTCAGTGTCTATAGGAAGTGTTGGTGGACAGAGAATGAACAGGTAGAGCTTCAGTTTCTATAGGAAGTGTTGATGGACAGAGAATGAACAGGTAGAGCTTCAGTGTCTATAGGAAGTGTTGATGGACAGAATGAACAGGTAGAGCTTCAGTGTCTATAGGAAGTGTTGATGGACAGAGAATGAACAGGTAGAGCTTCAGTGTCTATAGGAAGTGTTGATGGACAGAGAATGAACAGGTAGAGCTTCAGTGTCTATAGGAAGTGTTGATGGACAGAATGAACAGGTAGAGCTTCAGTGTCTATAGGAAGTGTTGATGGACAGAGAATGAACAGGTAGAGCTTCAGTGTCTATAGGAAGTGTTGATGGACAGAGAATGAACAGGTAGAGCTTCAGTGTCTACAGGAAGTGTTGATGGACAGAGAATGAACAGGTAGAGCTTCAGTGTCTACAGGAAGTGTTGATGGACAGAGAATGAACAGGTAGAGCTTCAGTGTCTACAGGAAGTGTTGATGGACAGAATGAACAGGTAGAGCTTCAGTGTCTACAGGAAGTGTTGATGGACAGAGAATGAACAGGTAGAGCTTCAGTGTCTATAGGAAGTGTTGATGGACAGAATGAACAGGTAGAGCTTCAGTGTCTATAGGAAGTGTTGATGGACAGAGAATGAACAGGTAGAGCTTCAGTGTCTACAGGAAGTGTTGATGGACAGAGAATGAACAGGTAGAGCTTCAGTGTCTACAGGAAGTGTTGATGGACAGAGAATGAACAGGTAGAGCTTCAGTGTCTACAGGAAGTGTTGATGGACAGAATGAACAGGTAGAGCTTCAGTGTCTACAGGAAGTGTTGATGGACAGAGAATGAACAGGTAGAGCTTCAGTGTCTATAGGAAGTGTTGATGGACAGAATGAACAGGTAGAGCTTCAGTGTCTATAGGAAGTGTTGATGGACAGAGAATGAACAGGTAGAGCTTCAGTGTCTATAGGAAGTGTTGATGGACAGAGAATGAACAGGTAGAGCTTCAGTGTCTACAGGAAGTGTTGATGGACAGAGAATGAACAGGTAGAGCTTCAGTGTCTATAGGAAGTGTTGATGGACAGAATGAACAGGTAGAGCTTCAGTGTCTACAGGAAGTGTTGATGGACAGAGAATGAACAGGTAGAGCTTCAGTGTCTACAGGAAGTGTTGATGGACAGAGAATGAACAGGTAGAGCTTCAGTGCCTACAGGAAGTGTTGATGGACAGAATGAACAGGTAGAGCTTCAGTGTCTACAGGAAGTGTTGATGGACAGAGAATGAACAGGTAGAGCTTCAGAGTCTATAGGAAGTGTTGATGGACAGAGAATGAACAGGTAGAGCTTCAGTGTCTACAGGAAGTGTTGATGGACAGAGAATGAACAGGTAGAGCTTCAGTGTCTACAGGAAGTGTTGATGGACAGAGAATGAACATGTAGAGCTTCAGTGTCTACAGGAAGTGTTGATGGACACGTATCTGCTGTGAGCTGATCCTTTAAAAGACATTGCTTTTAAAGGATCAGCTCACACAAATGACAACATTTCCCCCCCATATGTACCTTCTGTGGTATCTAGCCACGGAAATGGAGTTTTGTTTTGATTTGTCTCTGAGATTTGAAACCCCCCCCCCCAACAAGTCTATCCAGAAACTTGACTTCCCTGTCTGGATAATCCTCTGAGCTTCCTGTGAACTGTCACATTAAGAGTCTCTGGATGTTTCTCTGGAAGTGTGTTAATGGGACGGCAGCATCGTCTGGTTTGGTTTAGGGAGATCCTCTGGAAATGGGGGTGTTGAGGCTCGTATGGTTGTAGTAGTGTGTGTGTGTTGATGTGTGTGTGTTGATATGTGTGTGTGTTTATGTGTGTGTGTGTGTGTGTGTGTTGATGTGTGTGTGTGTGTGTGTGTGTGTGGACACTAGGGCAGAGACGATTCACCTACTATCACCATACCTGGGTACCTGGGTGGTGATTTCTAGTGATTGTTGTTAACTTGTTGACCTCTAGACCATGAAGGGAACCAGATGAATCAGACACTTCTAGGGACTTTGACTTTGTGAAATTTCTGAATGAATCCAGTAAAATTTTGATCTTCAGCATGTATGTAGTCAGAGATGTCCTGAAGTCAAATAGATCAGGATCATTGTCAGGAATTATTGATTACATTTATTATCCAGCACCCAGAAATCAAAGAATAAAGACGTTTCCCTCACAGATTAGTGGGATTTTATTTTTAATTTATAAGGGACATGTAATGTTTTATACTTCTGGTGAATATAATCCATCAATCTGATTTCCATAGATGTATTTAGTATCTACAGTTCCCTTTGTTAACGCCTTATTTTGAAAAGCGGACGTAGTCCCACGTGTCTACTTCCTGTAACTTCTCCAAGGTGGTCTCTAGCTCTCCCGTCAGCTCCGTTCTCTTTATCCATCCATGGTCAGCTCCATCGGGGCCGTTTCAATGCAGAGAACACAAATGTCAGTATCTGGGTGCTCTACAGTCGTAGCGTCGGACCATTTGACCACGGAGACGAGAGCGACGGCCGGCTCCACCGCCACGTTACCGCCATACCATAACGTTACCACCATACCATAACATTACCGCCATACCATAACGTTACCTCCATACCATAACGTTACCTCCATACCATAACGTTACCTCCATACCATAACGTTACCTCCATACCATAACGTTACCTCCATACCATAACGTTACCTCCATACCATAACGTTACCTCCATACCATAACGTTACCTCCATACCATAACGTTACCGCCATACCATAACGTTACCTCCATACCATAACGTTACCTCCACACCATAACGTTACCGCCATACCATAACGTTACCGCCATACCATAACGTTACCTCCATACCATAACGTTACCGCCATACCATAACGTTACCTCCATACCATAACGTTACCTCCATACCATAACGTTACCTCCATACCATAACGTTACCGCCATACCATAACGTTACCGCCATACCATAACGTTACCTCCATACCATAACGTTACCTCCATACCATAACGTTACCTCCATACCATAACGTTACCTCCATACCATAACGTTACCTCCATACCATAACGTTACCACCATACCATAACGTTACCTCCATACCATAACGTTACCTCCATACCATAACGTTACCGCCATACCATAACGTTACCTCCATACCATAACGTTACCTCCACACCATAACGTTACCTCCACACCATAACGTTACCGCCATACCATAACGTTACCTCCATACCATAACGTTACCTCCATACCATAACGTTACCGCCATACCATAACGTTACCACCATACCATAACGTTACCTCCATACCATAACGTTACCTCCATACCATAACGTTACCACCATACCATAACGTTACCTCCATACCATAACGTTACCACCATACCATAACGTTACCTCCATACCATAACGTTACCTCCATACCTCCATACCATAACGTTACCACCATACCATAACATTACCACCATACCATAACGTTACCACCATACCATAACGTTACCACCATACCATAACGTTACCTCTATACCATAACGTTACCACCATACCATAACGTTACCTCCATACCATAACGTTACCTCCATACCATAACGTTACCTCCATACCATAACGTTACCTCCATACCATAATGTTACCACCATACCATAACGTTACCTCCATACCATAACGTTACCACCATACCATAACGTTACCTCTATACCATAACGTTACCACCATACCATAACGTTACCTCCATACCATAACGTTACCTCCATACCATAACGTTACCTCCATACCATAACGTTACCTCCATACCATAACGTTACCTCCATACCATAACGTTACCTCCATACCTCCATACCATAACGTTACCACCATACCATAACGTTACCACCATACCATAACGTTACCACCATACCATAACGTTACCTCTATACCATAACGTTACCACCATACCATAACGTTACCTCCATACCATAACGTTACCTCCATACCATAACGTTACCTCCATACCATAATGTTACCACCATACCATAACGTTACCTCCATACCATAACGTTACCACCATACCATAACGTTACCTCTATACCATAACGTTACCACCATACCATAACGTTACCTCCATACCATAACGTTACCTCCATACCATAACGTTACCACCATACCATAACGTTACCTCCATACCATAACGTTACCTCCATACCATAACGTTACCTCCATACCATAACGTTACCGCCATACCATAACGTTACCACCATACCATAACGTTACCTCCATACCATAACGTTACCTCCATACCATAACGTTACCACCATACCATAACGTTACCTCCATACCATAACGTTACCACCATACCATAACGTTACCTCCATACCATAACGTTACCTCCATACCTCCATACCATAACGTTACCACCATACCATAACATTACCACCATACCATAACGTTACCACCATACCATAACGTTACCACCATACCATAACGTTACCTCTATACCATAACGTTACCACCATACCATAACGTTACCTCCATACCATAACGTTACCTCCATACCATAACGTTACCTCCATACCATAACGTTACCTCCATACCATAATGTTACCACCATACCATAACGTTACCTCCATACCATAACGTTACCACCATACCATAACGTTACCTCTATACCATAACGTTACCACCATACCATAACGTTACCTCCATACCATAACGTTACCTCCATACCATAACGTTACCTCCATACCATAACGTTACCTCCATACCATAACGTTACCTCCATACCATAACGTTACCTCCATACCTCCATACCATAACGTTACCACCATACCATAACGTTACCACCATACCATAACGTTACCACCATACCATAACGTTACCTCTATACCATAACGTTACCACCATACCATAACGTTACCTCCATACCATAACGTTACCTCCATACCATAACGTTACCTCCATACCATAATGTTACCACCATACCATAACGTTACCTCCATACCATAACGTTACCACCATACCATAACGTTACCTCTATACCATAACGTTACCACCATACCATAACGTTACCTCCATACCATAACGTTACCTCCATACCATAACGTTACCGCCATACCATAACGTTACCTTCATACCATAACGTTACCTCCATACCATAACGTTACCTCCATACCATAACGTTACCACCATACCATAACGTTACCTCCATACCATAACGTTACCTCCATACCATAACGTTACCGCCATACCATAACGTTACCACCTAGCTCTGCTTTTCCTGTCAATGTGTGAAACCCAAAGTGTTTCCATCCTTCACTGGATGTGTAGTGTTTACCACGCTGGATTTAACATGGGAGGGTGCAGGTCGTATCCACGACGACCCTCCAACGGTTTAGACTCTCTGAGGTTTGTTTTGGTTGACGGATACGGAAGATGAAGCAGATGTATCGATTCTGGTGTTAAAACATCTGTTTAGAAATCGTAGAAAACACCCCTAGTGGACACGTGTGGCGATTGTGTACTGTAACCTTGAATGCACGTGTGAGCAGTTGTAGCTTGATTATCTAGTCAGTGTGTGTGTGTGTGCGTGTGTGTGTGTGTGTGTGTGTGTGCGTGTTTAACCAGGCTTGTCCATATAAGGTGAGGAGAGGAGAGGAGATGAATTTGGGAGCCTGTCGGCGCAGCCCTCTGGTGAAAAACCTTGAATCTGTCACCGCAGAGCGTTACGAGGCTGGATTTATAGACCCACTTACTGTGTGTGTGTGTGTGTGTGTGTGTGTGTGTGTGTGTGTCTGTGTGTGCATTAGCGAAGCTTTAGCAGCACTGTAACATGTCGGGGCAGGCGTTTGGAGAAGCTCCTCTCCTCCATAAAACATGTTTTCCGTCTTCCTGTGAAGGATCTGAAGTATGACTCACTAACATCCAAACATCCACCTGTACTGATCGTCAAAGAGGGTTGTTTGACCACTCAGAGCTTCTCGCTCATGTCATCCCTCCGTTCATTACCCCGGTTGGGACTAGCGCGTTGGTGTTGTATTGCCAATTTTCACAACAAAGAGAATAATAAAAGTCGTCAGTGTGTCAGGTTTCTGTGTGTCAGGATTTTAATTGGAAGACGGATTTAAAAGATTCGGACTTGATATTTAAAGAACTTCAACAGAGTTCAGCAACATGAAGAACACTGAGTTCAGTATGTTGTATTATTAAATACAACACACAGTTCACGTTGTTTGTAACGTTGTTTATAACGTTGTTTATGTTTATAATATTGTTTATAACGTTGTTTGGTTCCAGCGTTCAGATGTGAACATTTGCGGCTCTTCTGTGTTTTATGATTTCTTTTTTTGAATTCCATATCTTTTGGTTTTGGACTGTTGAAGATGTCGCCTCGTGTTGATTCATCTGAAATCATTGATTCAGCCCAAAGTCTTATTCTAGTCTCATCTGAAGTCTTTGAGGAGTTCCAACCAGACCGTAGTGGAGATCAACAGGTGTTTCCTCACCTGAGGGCTTTCTTTAGTGGCCTGACTTCACTGGGATCATTCCTTACATGAAATCATGGACCAAACACGACAAGCAGTCGGTGGGTTGGTTAGAGAGGGAGGTAATACCGCCTGCAGGTATCAGGGAGGAGGATATGTAGCTGGCTGGATGTTGCTTGTTGAAATTCCACTAAAGCAGCGTTGCATGAGTCAAGTTAGCTAGAAATGAGCAGCTGAAGAGAAAATGATGATAGTGAAGGAAAGATCTTTAATTGAGCGTTCAGTAGGAGATGATCCAGATCCTGCTGCTGTCTACGGATGCTCCGGGATTCTATCTCAGGGACCTCATTACATCACAAGAGCTTCATGACCTTTAGCTGTTTAAAGCACGACAAGTGTCTACATGACCCCGTTTCTCTTTCTCTTATCTCTCATATATATATATACATATAAATATATATACTGTATATATACTGTATGTCTCTTTCATTTCATCTGTGTGTCTCTTGATCTCTCGTTGTGACCGCCACCTCTCCGTCACACACACACTCACACACACACACACACACACACTCACACACACACACACACTCACAGAGGGCTGTTGGCGATCAGGTGGTGAGATTACGGAGCAGTAATCTCTCAGATTAATACTTAAAATGAGCGCTTAATTACTTAAACCCTGCTGGCAGACGCAGCTGGAGTGTGTGTGTGTGTGTTGGTAGACGTACATACAGTACTCTAGCGCCCTGGCGGCGAGTACTCTAACGCCCCGGCGGCGCCTCTCTCTGAATTTAGATTTCATCTTGCGTTATTGGCGTTGTGTGTTCGCCATCTGTGCTGCCGGAGCAGCAGTGATGGTGAACACATTAGAGCAGAGAAGGTGATCGCAAAGCAGCTGACCAGCAGATGTTGCATGAACGTGCACAGAACTGCGTGAATTTAACCTCACTAATAACGTTTACATTTGATTGTTTGTATTGATGCATTAATGAGTGAAATATCAAGTTATTGTCAGGAAAGTCATCAAACATGACCGGCTGTGTTTAAGCAATTAAGAACAAAAACAGGAAACAAGCTCGACCTCCCGACGCGCTCGCCAGCGCTCCACGCTCGCCAGCGCTCCACGCTCGCCAGCGCTCCACGCTCGTCAGCGCTTCACTCTCGCCAGCGCTCCACGCTCGCCAGCGCTCCACGCTCGTCAGCGCTCCACGCTCGCCAGCGCTTCACTCTCGCCAGCACTCCACGCTCGCCAGCGCTCCACGCTCGTCAGCGCTTCACTCTCGCCAGCGCTCCAAGCTCGCCAGCCTTTTCAGATTTCAGGTCTTTTTTCAGAGCTCATCAGTAATGGATCGCTGTCGGGGGGGAAACACCATTTCAACCAGTAGAACAGATAAACTGGAGAACATCCTCAACCCCGCCTTTAAGCAAGGCATTAATACTCTTATTGGTCTGTGTGTGTGTGTGTGTGTGTGTGTGTGTGTGTGTGCGTGTGTAGCAGGGCGTTGCGGCCCGTCTGCTCCGTCGACCAGGATAAATAAAGATTAAAAAAATATTTACAGAGATGAAGAGTCAAGATGAGAAGATAACTACCATGTGTGTGTGTTTCAGCAGTGAGTGTACACACATCACACACACACACACACACACACACAGAGTGGACAGCTGGAGGCTAATGTTAGCTGAGCTGTAGTTTCACCATTTAAGAGAAATGGAAAAATAACAAACACACCCAATCTGATGATGATAGCATCAACACACACACACACACACACACCACACACACACACACACTGCCTGTGTGTATCTGCGTGTGTGTGTGTTGGCTTACTTCTTTGTACATGTGAATGCACCTTGATGTGTGCGTTTCTTTGTGTGCTTTCTCATTATGTGTGTGTCTGAGCACATGGTCTACACGATGAGCTCACACGTGTGTGTCTGTGTGTGTCTTGACAGTATATATATATAAATACTGTATGTATACAGTATTTATATATATACACAGTATGGATATATATGTATATATATATATATTCTATATATATCCGGTATGGATATATATAGAGTATACGCCTCTACGGTGCGTTCCTTGACTCTTCGTGGCCAGACGTCTCCCCGTTGATCTGAGTTCTGTCTCAGTATTGTGATTGTGTCTTCAGGAGGTCTGCAACCTTTAATAAGGTGTAATAAATAAACGTTGATGCATCATCAGCTGCAGAGATCAGCAGCTCCGGGTCCTTCCTTTGTGTTTGTGTGATCACAGCTCAATCACATGATGCATCACACATTACCCTCTCTCTTTCACTTCCTCTATTCTCTCTCTCTCTGTCTCTCTCTCTCTCCACCTCGACCTGCTGCAACACAGTGCTACTAATGCAATCAATGTCATCTATAATAACACAAGTACTTTAAGTACATGTTGATCATATTTTTATATTTGGAGTTTATGTTTTAGATGGTGGTGTTGGTACTCTCTCTCTCTCTCTCTGTGGTGTTGGTACTTTACTTCAGTAGTTTGAAGGTAGAATGAGTGAATACTTCTTCCACCACAGTAAACCTCTCCCTCTCTCTCGCTGTGTCTCTGCAGTACACAGGTCCGATCCCGGCCGAGCGAGGGGGCGATCCTGCCATGGGGGGGGGTCGCAGCGAGACCTCGGCACTGAGTGGGACGGGAGGGGGGCGGGGCATGACCACTACCCACAATTCCCAGCGACCCAACGCCTGCTGCTTCTGCTGGTGCTGCTGTTGCAGCTGCTCATGGTAGGACTCACACACACACACACACACACATACACACACACACACACACACACACACACACACACACACACACACACACACACACACACACACGCATATATACACACACACACACACACACACACACACACACGCACACACACATACACACACACACACACACACACACACACACACACACACACACACACACACATAGTGAAGCGTCTCCATTCAAAATAGGGATGCTCATTTTGAATGTTCTTAACTGAAAACACACCTCTGGAAGTTCCTTTATTACACGGCTGTGTTGAATACTCAATTCTGATTGGTCAATTACGGCATTCTGCGGTCTGTATTTTCTCTACAACAGACCGTTGCTATGTATAACAGACCGTTGCTATGAATAACAAACCGTTGCTATGAATAACAAACCGTTGCTCTGTATAACAGACCGTTGCTACAAATAACAGACCGTTGCTACGTATAACAGACCGTTGCTACGTATAACAGACCGTTGCTATGAATAACAAACCGTTGCTATGAATAACAAACCGTTGCTCTGTATAACAGACCGTTGCTACAAATAACAGACCGTTGCTACGTATAACAGACCGTTGCTACGTATAACAGACCGTTGCTACGTATAACAGACCAGACCGTTGCTACGTATAACAGACCGTTGCTACGTATAATAGACCGTTGCTACGTATAACAGACCAGACCGTTGCTACGTATAACAGACCGTTGCTACGTATAATAGACCGTTGCTACGTATAACAGACCGTTGCTACGTATAACAGACCGTTGCTATGTATAACAGACCATTGCTATGTATAATAGACCGTTGCTACGTATAATAGACCGTTGCTACGTATAACAGACCGTTGCTACGTATAACAGACCGTTGCTACGTATAACAGACCACTGCTACGTATAACAGACCGTTGCTACGTATAATAGACCGTTGCTACGTATAACAGACCATTGCTACGTATAACAGACCATTGCTATGTATAACAGACCATTGCTATGTATAATAGACCGTTGCTACGTATAACAGACCGTTGCTACGTATAACAGACCGTTGCTATGTATAACAGACCACTGCTACGTATAACAGACCATTGCTACGTATAACAGACCATTGCTATGTATAACAGAGCGTTGCTACGTATAACAGACCGTTGCTATGAATAACAAACCGTTGCTCTGTATAACAGACCGTTGCTACAAATAACAGACCGTTGCTACGTATAACAGACCGTTGCTACGTATAACAGACCGTTGCTACGTATAACAGACCAGACCGTTGCTACGTATAACAGACCGTTGCTAAGTATAATAGACCGTTGCTACGTATAACAGACCGTTGCTACGTATAATAGACAGTTGCTACGTATAACAGACCGTTGCTACGTATAACAGACAGTTGCTACGTATAACAGACCGTTGCTACGTATAACAGACCGTTGCTACATTTAACAGACCGTTGTTACGTATAACAGACTGTTGCTACGTATAACAGACCGTTTCTACGTATAACAGACTGTTGCTACGTATAACAGACCGTTGCTACGTATAACAGACCGTTGCTACGTATAATAGACAGTTGCTACGTATAACAGACCATTGCTACGTATAACAGACCATTGCTATGTATAACAGAGCGTTGCTACGTATAACAGACCGTTGCTATGAATAACAAACCGTTGCTCTGTATAACAGACCGTTGCTACAAATAACAGACCGTTGCTACGTATAACAGACCGTTGCTACGTATAACAGACCGTTGCTACGTATAACAGACCAGACCGTTGCTACGTATAACAGACCGTTGCTAAGTATAATAGACAGTTGCTACGTATAACAGACCGTTGCTACGTATAACAGACAGTTGCTACGTATAACAGACCGTTGCTACGTATAACAGACCGTTGCTACATTTAACAGACCGTTGCTACGTATAACAGACTGTTGCTACGTATAACAGACCGTTGCTACGTATAACAGACTGTTGCTACGTATAACAGACCGTTGCTATGTATAACAGACCGTTGCTAGTGGCTGACCATCGGACCGTACAGTGTGATCACTCAGGTCGTGAGCTTTGTCTTTACATCGTACAGTCGGAGTCGGAGGTAAACAACAACAACGCCTCTATAACCGTTCAGAGTCTGAACAGACCTGCTGACCATCACACACACTGAGTCTCCAGACAGCAGTCAGACAGTAGCGCTGCACTGATCAGCTCTATAGTTCCCACAGGGGAGCTGATTATTTATAGCACTCTCTGTGTGTGTGTGTGTCTGTGTGTGTGTGTGTGTGTGTGTGTGTGTGTGTGTGTGTGTGTGTGTGTGTGTGTGTGTGTGTGTGTGTGTGTGTATGAAGGTGTGTAGACACCTGTAGCGACTGCTTCACCCTGCTGTTAACATAGCTGTGGTTAGTGTGTCATTAAACGGGGTGGTAACCTCATTGTACATGCGTTTATAGTTCTGAGAGCAATTACTCTTCTCAGCTGTGGTTTAGTGTGTGTGCGTGTGTGTGTGTGTGTGTGTGTGTGTGTGTGTGTGTGTGTGTGTGCGTGCGTGCGTGTGTGCTTCCTGCCTGAGAGCAGCTTCATCATGTCAGTCTCACCATCAGGAATGAAGAGGAGAGACGAAGGCGGAGGAGGAGGAAGAGAATATCCCAGGACACCAAGATGGAAACCATCCCAAACTGTGAAGCTTGGTGAGCGCCAACACACACACACACACACACACACACACACACACACACACACACACACACATGGGTTGTGTTATGTGCATGTGCTCCAGTGATCCTGCTCTCTGTGCATGTGGGTGCAGGTGGGTTCGGTGTGTGTCTGTAGTTTGACAGGAAGTCTGCATTCATTCAGAATCCGTCGACTCAGCGACTTCCTGCAGAGTTGTGTTAGTTGTGTGTTAGTTGTGTGTATGTTGTGTGTATGTTGTGTGTTAGTTGTGTGTTAGTTGTGTGTATGTTGTGTGTTAGTTGTGTGTTAGTTGTGTGTATGTTGTGTGTATGTTGTGTGTATGTTGTGTGTTAGTTGTGTGTTAGTTGTGTGTTAGTTGTGTGTATGTTGTGTTAGTTGTGTGTATGTTGTGTGTTAGTTAGTTGTGTGTTAGTTGTGTGTATGTTGTGTGTTAGTTGTGTGTATGTTGTGTGTATGTTGTGTGTTAGTTGTGTGTTAGTTGTGTGTATGTTGTGTGTATGTTGTGTGTATGTTGTGTGTATGTTGTGTGTTAGTTGTGTGTTAGTTGTGTGTATGTTGTGTGTATGTTGTGTTTATGTTGTGTGTTAGTTGTGTGTTAGTTGTGTGTATGTTGTGTGTATGTTGTGTGTTAGTTGTGTGTATGTTGTGTGTATGTTGTGTGTTAGTTGTGTGTTAGTTGTGTGTATGTTGTGTGTATGTTGTGTGTATGTTGTGTGTTAGTTGTGTGTTAGTTGTGTGTATGTTGTGTGTATGTTGTGTTTATGTTGTGTGTTAGTTGTGTGTATGTTGTGTGTATGTTGTGTGTTAGTTTTGTGTATGTTGTGTGTATGTTGTGTGTTAGTTGTGTGTATGTTGTGTGTATGTTGTGTGTTAGTTGTGTGTTGATAATGTATAGATAGCATGCTAATATCCTCACAGTTAGCATGTCAGCCACTATATATGTCACTGATCTTCTAACATGTAGCAGCATGCGTGTGAACATGTTAATGTGAACACGCGTGTGAACATGTTAATGTGAACATGTTAATGTGAACACGCGTGTGAACATGTTAATGTGAACATGTTAATGTGAACACGCGTGTGAACATGTTAATGTTAACACGTTAATGTGAACATGTTAATGTTAACATGCGTGTGAACATGTTAATGTTAACACGTTAATGTGAACATGTTAATGTTAACACGTTAATGTTAACATGTTAATGTGAACATGCGTGTGAACATGTTAATGTTAACACGTTAATGTGAACATGTTAATGTTAACATGTTAATGTGAACATGTTAATGTTAACATGTTAATGTTAACATGTTAATGTGAACATGTTAATGTTCACACGCGTGTGAACATGTTAATGTTAACACGTTAATGTGAACATGTTAATGTTAACACGTTAATGTGAACATGTTAATGTTAACATGTTCACATTAACGTGTTAACATTAACATGTTCACACGCGTGTGAACATGTTAATGTGAACATTAACATGTTCACATTAACATGTTCACATTAACGTGTTCACATTAACATGTTCACATTAACATGTTCACATTAACATGTTAATGTGAACATGTTAATGTTAACATGTTAATGTGAACATGTTAATGTTAACATGTTAATGTTAACATGTTAATGTGAACATGTTAATGTTAACATGTTAATGTTAACATGTTAATGTTAACATGTTAATGTGAACATGTTAATGTTAACATGTTAATGTTAACATGTTAATGTGAACATGTTAATGTGAACATGTTAATGTTAACATGTTAATGTGAACATGTTAATGTTAACATGTTAATGTTAACATGTTAATGTGAACATGTTAATGTTCACACGCGTGTGAACATGTTAATGTTAACACGTTAATGTGAACATGTTAATGTTAACACGTTAATGTTAACATGTTCACATTAACGTGTTAACATTAACATGTTCACATTAACATGTTCACATTAACGTGTTCACATTAACATGTTAACATTAACATGTTAATGTGAACATGTTAATGTTAACATGTTAATGTGAACATGTTAATGTTAACATGTTAATGTTAACATGTTAATGTGAACATGTTAATGTTAACATGTTAATGTTAACATGTTAATGTGAACATGTTAATGTTAACATGTTAATGTGAACATGTTAATGTGAACATGTTAATGTGAACATGTTAATGTTAACATGTTAATGTGAACATGTTAATGTTAACATGTTAATGTTAACATGCTACCTACAAGCTCACATGCAGTTTGTACGTATCGTAGCACGTTAGCTTGTTAACAATAATAAAGAGATGACCCGTCTTCATCGTCTCTGTCTTCGTCTTCCTCAGCACCAAACCCTCGGCGGAGGAGATCAGTCTGTGGTCTCAGTCCTTCGACAAGCTGATGAGGAACCCGGCGGGTCGGAATGTGTTCCGTGAGTTCCTGCGGACGGAGTACAGCGAGGAGAACATGCTGTTCTGGCTCGCCTGCGAAGACCTCAAACAGGAAATCAACAAGGGCGCCGTCGAGGAGAAAGCACGCTCCATCTACGAGGACTACATTTCCATATTGTCGCCAAAAGAGGTAGGAGAGCTGTTGGGGTTACCGCGGTTACGCCGGTGAAGGAACATCCTGCCGGCAGCGTCCTTCAAAATGAACGCCCTGAGCGTCCGCAGCGTTTCTAATCTGGTAGATTTGATTTCATGACGAAGATCACAACGCCGTCTGGAAGCTGAGGGTTAAATCTGGCGTGTCCTTTAAATCTCCGTCTGCAGATCCCCCCCCCCCCCCCCCCGTTAGATTGTACCAGCAACAGATTCATCCTCTCTTCAGTGTCTGTGGGGGATTCCCTGGACGCTTTAGGGGATGTAGATTTAAAGCTTGTGTCATTGTTTAAGTTCCAAGAGATGGTCGCTGGTTAATGACTTCAGGATGTTGAACATCAGAACGCCGCTCCGGGTCTCAGAACGCCGCTCCGGGTCTCAGAACGCCGCTCCGGGTCTCAGAACGCCGCTCCGGGTCTCAGAACGGAGCTGATCTGAATTTGGGGTTGTTTAGTTTTCTTCTGTCAGATCTGGCTGAAGCATTTGGTTTTCCAGCGTTGCTTCATCTGTCCAACAGATAATTCCATCTAATGCACCGTAGTGATATGATGATGGTTTCCATTGGAGCCGCCATCAGGATTTCATTCCCACTCGGGAAATGGATCGACGCCATGCCATGAAATTTCCTGAGCCCGTTCCATCTGCTCCCCATGAAACGTTCCTGCTCCCCATGAAGCGTTCCTGCTCCCCATGAAACGTTCCTGCTCCCCATGAAGCGTTCCTGCTCCCCATGAAACGTTCCTGCTCCCCATGAAGCGTTCCTGCTCCCCATGAAACGTTCCTGCTCCCCATGAAGCGTTCCTGCTCCCCATGAAGCGTTCCTGCTCCCCATGAAGCGTTCCTGCTCCCCATGAAGCGTTCCTGCTCCCCATGAAACGTTCCTGCTCCCCATGAAACGTTCCTGCTCCCCATGAAGCGTTCCTGCTCCCCATGAAACGTTCCTGCTCCCCATGAAGCGTTCCTGCTCCCCATGAAACGTTCCTGCTCCCCATGAAGCGTTCCTGCTCCCCATGAAACGTTCCTGCTCCCCATGAAGCGTTCCTGCTCCCCATGAAGCGTTCCTGCTCCCCATGAAGCGTTCCTGCTCCCCATGAAACGTTCCTGCTCCCCATGAAACGTTCCTGCTCCCCATGAAGCGTTCCTGCTCCCCATGAAACGTTCCTGCTCCCCATGAAGCGTTCCTGCTCCCCATGAAACGTTCCTGCTCCCCATGAAACGTTCCTGCTCCCCAGATCATGAACCCTTTCCATTCCTCCGTCGACAGCCGTGGACGAAGGCATCATGTTGACATGTCTGTCCAGGCCGACCTGCTCCGCCAGTCTTCCCTCCAAGCCGTCCATGTTGAAATGAAAAGCGCAGCGTGAGCAGTCGGCGCGTCGTTACAAAACTTCAGAGGTGCACGACAAACCACCGCGACAACTAGCGGAGCCTTCTCACACCGCGGGAACGCCGGCTTCACTACGGCGACCAGGAACCAGCTTTACATCTCCACTGCTGCTTTATCCTGAATTCAATGTTGGTGCACGTGATGCTGCACGTTTTGATTGGTCAGCTGTTCTGCTACTGTTCTTGTGGTTCTATAAGTATCTGTGGGGCCTCTCAGAGTCCCAGGAGCTGGACGTCTTTATGCCTCTATGGAAGTTCATTAACAACAAAACTACTCTGAACTTTAACACAGATTGATTTCAACTGTTGTCGTCTGGACCGCCGCAGAGGGAACGTCTGGGGGGGGGGGGTGTAACTGAAGCTGCGGTTGGCTCAATCTCTCCAGATTTTACTGCGCATGTGTTGAACCCCCAAAGATATGACGCGATGATGATGATGATGATGATGATGATGATGATGATGATGATGATGATGACACGTGACCCAGCCTCCTCCAACAGGCCTTGATTGGCTGTTGCTCTTTCAAAATGAAAAGGCGGGAACAGTCCTTTATGCAAATGAGCCCGTCCAAGGCGACGAGTCCGCCTCACCAAACTTGGACGGAGCTGTGAAACTAGATGATCTAGTTCTATAATGAGACCAGACTCAGCGGTGACATCATCGCCTGTTTCTCTCTTTAGATGTTGTCAGAAGTAGATTTTGGAGGATGGTTCTGACGGAGTAACAGGAAGTTTACGAGCAGGCCGCCACGTTGTTTCATGTTTGAAACGGCGAGCAGAGAACCAATCAGGTACGAGAGGGTACGTCACCGCTTGGACGGCCAGTTGAGTGGAGCTGAGCGTCCCCTAGTGTCCTCGCCGGACCTGGTGGACGTCAACCGCTGGATTTAACATTAGAGACACGACCGCCGACTATTAGTGGAACTAGAGACCCAACACGGTCCAGAGAGACTCGGTCTGGACCCGGTCTGGTTCTACCTGCTTCTGTTCAGTGACAGACCAGAGATACAAACAACTGCAAAGTAATAATTATAAAGTAATACTAATATTAATTAATATCTAAATCAATAATAACAGAACAATAAGTAAATAAATATATTTATAAAAATAAAATAAAATAAATAATACTTAACAAAATAAAGAACGATAATAGAAATAAATAAATAAACCAGATCCATAGACAGATGATGAGGTGCATTATGAGTTCTGAGATTGAAACCAGAACTCACTGAACTAAAGGAAACCCAGGTTCTCCCCGACTGAGAACGTCCACACTGGAAACGGTGAGACGTTTAGTAGACTGACAGAAGAATGTCTCCACCTGTCCTTTAATGTGTCGTCTTCTCTCTCTAATAACTCAACTGATGTCCTTCCAGGTGAGTCTGGACGCCCGGGTCCGAGAGGTGATCAACAGGAAGATGCAGGACCCGACGCCTCAAGCCTTCGAAGACGCCCAGCTCCAGATCTACACGCTGATGCACAGGGACTCCTACCCACGATTCCTCTCCTCCAGCATCTACAAGACACTGGTCCACGGCGGCTCGCAGACCTCCTCTGAATCCTAGTCCCACACCTCCTCCTCCTCCTCTCCTCCTCCTACTCCTCCTCTCATCCTCCTCCTCCTCCTCTCATCCTCTCATCCTGATGCCAGACCATTTCATCCGTTCTCCAGCTCCGTCTCCTCTCAGTACTAAACTTTCCAAGAACGATCAGACGGCTCCTCAGTTCACTTCTCTGAATCCCAAATATCTCTAATTACTGCCAAGACTTCTTCTCCATCTCCTCAACCTTCACCTCCTCTCATCTCTCCTCTCCAGTTTACTCCTCTCCTCTTTATTCCTTCCATCGTCTCCTCTTCATCATCATAGTATACAAAAACAGGTTAAATTCAATCAGACAACAAAGATCAGTTGAACAATATCTTATAAATATGTAAAATCTCCACCATCCGAGGACGTGAAATTAATTAATTACATTTTAATCAACTATTTCTAATTATGTATTTATTTTAGTTAATTAGAATATTTGACTCAAATTGTATTTATATTGTTTTTTAATATAGACTGCTAACAAAATAAACTTTTTTGATCAGTGGAGGAAGGAGGTCGCACGCGCTGTTTCCAAAGAATAGTAGTCCGGTCATCCGGTCCGGTCCGGTCCGGTCCGGTGCTCACAGAACAGGAGAGACTTCAGTTCTAAACCCACTGCAGCATTCAGATCAGGAGTCTCTGGGAGTCCCCAGCCTGCTCTGAATGAGCTCCTGATTAGAGGAGGAGGTTATTTAAGAGGACGGGAGTCTCAGATCTGTTTGACTCTGATGAACGACGAGCACATGGCGTCAAAACGTTCCTGATCAGTTTGACAAGAAAAAGAAATCTTAACCTCAAAGGTCCACTTACCATCTTTTTATCTGGAGATTTCATCCACATCTCACAGTCTTCCTCAGTGGACGGACAGTTTGAACAGCTTGAATGTTCTGAGCTAAACGTCCACCTGCTGAGGAAGACTGTTCACAAACAGCTGAGATACTGACAGGTACTGGTTCTGATTAGGAGATTTAACACTTAAGGGACTTAAGGGTATTTAAGGGAAGCACATCCCAGATTTCAAAATCAAGGAGGACCAAATCCTTGTCAACATGTCCCTTGTTTAAGCGGCCCGGAGGGAGACGTGTTGGATAGAAACACCCTGAACACTCCGACACCAAACGGACTCAATGAGGACTCAATGAGGACTCTTTAGGTTCAGACTGTTTCAGTGTTCTTCACCCTGCAGACCACCACGGTGACCACATGATGAAACATGAACCTGCAGACCACCACGGTGACCACATGATGAAACATGACCGTGCAGACCACCACGGTGACCACATGATGAAACATGAACCTGCAGACCACCACGGTGACCACATGATGAAACATGACCCTGCAGACCACCACGGTGATCACATGATGAAACATGAACCTGCAGACCACCACGGTGACCACATGATGAAACATGACCGTGCAGACCACCACGGTGACCACATCATGAAACATGACCGTGCAGACCACCACGGTGACCACATGATGAAACATGACCGTGCAGACCACCACGGTGACCACATGATGAAACATGAACCTGCAGACCACCACGGTGACCACATGATGAAACATGAACCTGCAGACCACCACGGTGACCACATGATGAAACATGACCGTGCAGACCACCACGGTGACCACATGATGTAACATGACCGTGCAGACCACCACGGTGACCACATGATGAAACATGAACCTGCAGACCACCACGGTGACCACATGATGAAACATGACCGTGCAGACCACCACGGTGACCACATGATGTAACATGACCGTGCAGACCACCACGGTGACCACATGATGAAACATGACCGTGCAGACCACCACGGTGACCACATGATGAAACATGAACCTGCAGACCACCACGGTGACCACATGATGAAACATGAACCTGCAGACCACCACGGTGACCACATGATGAAACATGAACCTGCAGACCACCACGGTGACCACATGATGAAACATGACCGTGCAGACCACCACGGTGACCACATGATGAAACATGACCGTGCAGACCACCACGGTGACCACATGATGAAACATGAACCTGCAGACCACCACGGTGATCACATGATGAAACATGAACCTGCAGACCACCACGGTGACCACATGATGAAACATGACCCTGCAGACCACCACGGTGATCACATGATGAAACATGACCGTGCAGACCACCACGGTGACCACATGATGAAACATGACCGTGCAGACCACCACGGTGACCACATGATGAAACATGAACCTGCAGACCACCACGGTGATCACATGATGAAACATGAACCTGCAGACCACCACGGTGACCACATGATGAAACATGACCGTGCAGACCACCACGGTGACCACATGATGAAACATGACCGTGCAGACCACCACGGTGATCACATGATGAAACATGAACCTGCAGACCACCACGGTGATCACATGATGAAACATGAACCTGCAGACCACCACGGTGACCACATGATGAAACATGACCGTGCAGACCACCACGGTGATCACATGATGAAACATGAACCTGCAGACCACCACGGTGACCACATGATGAAACATGACCGTGCAGACCACCACGGTGATCACATGATGAAACATGAACCTGCAGACCACCACGGTGACCACATGATGAAACATGACCGTGCAGACCACCACGGTGATCACATGATGAAACATGAACCTGCAGACCACCACGGTGACCACATGATGAAACATGACCGTGCAGACCACCACGGTGATCACATGATGAAACATGAACCTGCAGACCACCACGGTGATCACATGATGAAACATGAACCTGCAGACCACCACGGTGACCACATGATGAAACATGACCGTGCAGACCACCACGGTGACCACATGATGAAACATGACCGTGCAGACCACCACGGTGACCACATGATGAAACATGACCGTGCAGACCACCACGGTGATCACATGATGAAACATGAACCTGCAGACCACCACGGTGACCACATGATGAAACATGAACCTGCAGACCACCACGGTGACCACATGATGAAACATGACCGTGCAGACCACCACGGTGATCACATGATGAAACATGAACCTGCAGACCACCACGGTGACCACATGATGAAACATGACCGTGCAGACCACCACGGTGACCACATGATGAAACATGACCGTGCAGACCACCACGGTGATCACATGATGAAACATGAACCTGCAGACCACCACGGTGACCACATGATGAAACATGACCGTGCAGACCACCACGGTGACCACATGATGAAACATGACCGTCCCCTTATTGCCATCCAGTGAGTCTAGTGTGTGGTCTTGAACAGTGAACCATGAACAGGCAGGAACAGTGGAACAGGGTTTAGTGGAGTTCAACATCAGGCTGCTTCTAGATGAACTGCTCCTCGCCTGGAGAGGAGAGGAGATCAGGCAGCAGCGGGGGGGCGGAGACTAAAAGCTGCAGTCCAGTCGGACAGTTTCCAGCAGCCTTCACTGAATTCACAGGAAGTCACAGAGACAGGTACTTCCTGTTAGATCCCATCTGTAGGCTACTTGTAGTTTTATTTCTGAGTCAGTAGATCTCTGTGGAGACGTGCGTGTGTCTGCTGTTGGATTCTATCCTTTATTATTTCTGTCCACCTTGTAAAACACATAATGAGCACTAGTTTTAATAAGTGTTATATAAATAACCTTCATTATTATTATTATTATTATTATTATCAACCACTCCAGATGTTAACAGATGAAACCTTCACTGAACAACATGAGACTAATATCTACAAGAGAGAGAGTTGTGTCTTTCTACAACACGTGGTGTTTACTGTCAGAACTAAGAGCCAATCAGCTCTCTGATCAGGCGACAGCCAGGCGTTTCCCATCATGCCCCTGGGTCTTGCAGTCGGTGCAGAGCAGCTGCGGCGCCTGGCTCTAAAGACTGCGGCCGCCTCGATCTCGTGAGGTCGTCGTTGCCCACGTGGTCACGACGTCAGAGCGAGTCGGACACAAATCTAACCAGCATGCATTACGCGGCGATCGCCGGTGATCCTCCTTGATTTTGAAATGTGGGATGTGCCCCCCCGATCATCACATCATCTCTGAGTCCAGCTCTCCTCCACCACAACATGTCCCTTAAAGGTGTCTTTTAACAAATGATCACCAAGACGTGAAGTGACTTTAAATATAAACTATATATCCTCTCCTCCTCCATCCTTCTGTTCATCCTACCGTACATCCTCTCCTCCTCCATCCTTCTGTTCATCCTACCGTACATCCTCTCCTCCTCCATCCTTCTGTTCATCCTACCGTACATCCTCTCCTCCATCCTTCTGTATCCTACCGTACATCCTCTCCTCCATCCTTCTGTGTTCATCCTACCGTACATCCTCTCCTCCTCCATCCTTCTGTTCATCCTACCGTACATCCTCTCCTCCTCCGTCCTTCTGTTCATCCTACCGTACATCCTCTCCTCCTCCATCCTTCTGTTCATCCTACCGTACATCCTCTCCTCCTCCATCCTTCTGTTCATCCTACCGTACATCCTCTCCTCCTCCATCCTTCTGTTCATCCTACCGTACATCCTCTCCTCCTCCATCCTTCTGTTCATCCTACCGTACATCCTCTCCTCCTCCATCCTTCTGTTCATCCTACCGTACATCCTCTCCTCCTCCATCCTTCTGTTCATCCTACCGTACATCCTCTCCTCCTCCATCCTTCTGTTCATCCTACCGTACATCCTCTCCTCCTCCATCCTTCTGTTCATCCTACCGTACATCCTCTCCTCCTCCATCCTTCTGTTCATCCTACCGTACATCCTCTCCTCCTCCATCCTTCTGTTCATCCTACCGTACATCCTCTCCTCCTCCATCCTTCTGTTCATCCTACCGTACATCCTCTCCTCCTCCATCCTTCTGTCCATCCTACCGTACATCCTCTCCTCCTCCATCCTTCTGTCCATCCTACCGTACATCCTCTCCACCTCCGTCCTTCTGTCCATCCTACCTTACATCCTCTCCTCCTCCATCCTTCTGTCCATCCTACCGTACATCCTCTCCACCTCCGTCCTTCTGTCCATCCTACCGTACATCCTCTCCACCTCCGTCCTTCTGTCCATCCTACCTTACATCCTCTCCTCCTCCCTCATCACTGGACCCAGAAGGAGGCCGTCTGGATGTTGACATATTTCTTTGAATGCATTTCAATGGGAGGAATACACACCTGTGCCATGAGCGTCCAATCACCTCTAAGAGCCAATGAGAGGTGGCTGTCGCTGAGCTCCGCCCACCTCATCACCTCCTTCTTCATCCTGCGGTTCTTCTCGACTTGGACACTGACGGAAAGTCAAAAGAAAAAGATGGATGCTGTCACATTCCTTCTCTTTCTTTCTTTTCTCTCTTTGAACTAGAAAACACAGGGTGATCCCTCCATCCCTCCATCCCTCCATCCCTGCATCCTCCATCCTCCATCCCTCCATCCCTCCATCCTCCATCCCTGCATCCTCCATCCCTGCATCCTCCATCCCTGCATCCTCCATCCCTCCATCCTCCATCCCTCCATCCCTCCATCCTCCGCTACAAACCACAACACATTTACTTTCTTTATTTATCCGCTCTCTTTTTGTTTGCTGGATCAATCATTTCACTCCTGTGAGAAACAGACGGATGGACGGATGGATGGATGGACGCCACTTCCTTCTACTCTGACTACTGATTTACAAACAGACGAGACGTCTATTTTTTAAGAGAAAACTATACGGAACATTTGAATGATGTTGATTTTGTTTTATTTGGTTTCCCTCTCTCTCTCTCTCTCTCTGTCTCTCTCTCTCTCTCTCTCTGTTTCTCTCTCTCTCTCTCTCTCTGTCTCTCTCTCTCTGTCTCTCTCTCTCTCTCTCTCTCTCTGTCTCTCTCTGTCTCTCTCTCTCTCTCTCTCTCTGTCTCTCTCTCTCTCTCTCTCTCTCTGTCTCTCTCTCTCTCTCTGTCTCTCTCTCTCTCTCTCTGTGTCTCTCTCTCTCTCTCTCTCTCTCTCTCTGTCTCTCTCTCTCTCTCTCTGTCTCTCTCTCTCTCTCTCCACTTACTGGATTTTATTTTTGCAAGAATAGGAGGACTTCCTCTGAGACTGTACTGATCTCCACCGACGCCACCGACAGGTGCAATAAACACTGGAGTTACACGCACACATTTAGAACATCTGTGTTACTATACTTCAGAGGACCTTTCCTTCACCTCCCGTCCAGATTAGAAACCCTCAGCAAGATGTGACCTCCAGAGTGACCTCAGGTTCAGAGTGTAAGAATTCATCCCACGAAATAATGCACGCCATAGTTACCGTTAAAATACAGCAATGTATTCATATTTAGGGCGACACACCCTTTAAATATTAGCCTATGTTATCCAGTACTTCTCCAAGGTTGTGGTATAACTGGCCTAATTTTTTTAAGTAATTTAATTTAATATTTTTATTTTTTTAAATGTAGAGATTTGAATCACAGTAGAGCCGAAACAATTAGTCAATTCATTGTATTGATGAATTGATTAGCTGATCGACAACGTCTCAAATGTAAAAACTGGCTGCTTGTTGGTCATTTATATTATTTTAAATTGAACGTCTTTGATAGTCGAGGTCCCGTAGAAACAAGGGGTCACCAAAGGTCAAAGGTCAAATGTTCTCTTCTCTAAACCGTGAAGTCAATGTCTTCCTCATAAGTATAGTAATACACACACACACACACACACACACACCAGGGGGCCTACCTGGGCACTGCTGCTGCTGACCTCTGCCTCTGTGACCTCTAACCTTTGACCTCACCACTGTCTGTCGGTCCACTCGGACGCCTGCTCCTGATTGGCTGCGGGAGGCTGCAGGGCTGAACTGTGTTGGTCAATTCAGGAAGGGGGGGAGGAAATCCCAGGTGCAAAAAATATAAATATAAATATAAATATATATATTAATGAAAAACAACTAATAAAAAATATATAGAGAAAAAAAGCAGATGTTATGTGAGATGGGATGCTTACACCCAGTGCTTCATGGGAAATGTAGTTTGAGGAAAACAAAGGCTTGCGATTTTCTGCTGAGGCAGAAACAACGGATTCTAAAGAAGAGATGAGCCGGCCGGTCTTCACCAGGCCGGTCACTACCAATGCATTTATCTTAGTATTGTTCATGTTATTTATTTGATATTTTGTTAAAACTGTGATTTTAATTGTACATATATAAACAGAAACCTTGAACATCCAACGGGACGCAGCGTCATTTGTTCTGTTTGTGAATTTGTTCCCTCATAAACCTGAGTCTCTAGTCTCTAGTCTCTAGTCTCTACTTTGAGTCATTATAAAAGCTCTAGTTTCTCAGCTCAGCGTGAGAGTAGAGGAAGAAGAATTATAAAGTGGCTCTTATTTTTACAGCCAGACCAATGCTGGATGTTTGAGGCCAACGTGGATATTCTGGTGGAACGTCGGCTCACCAGCCTCGTCAGAAGCCTCGATAACAGCCTCGTCAGAAGCCTCGTCAGAAGCCTCGTTAGCAGCCTCGTCAGAAGCCTCGATAACAGCCTCGTCAGAAGCCTCGTCAGAAGCCTCGTTAGCAGCCTCGTCAGAAGCCTCGATAACAGCCTCGTCAGAAGCCTCGTCAGAAGCCTCGTTAGCAGCCTCGTCAGAAGCCTCGATAACAGCCTCGTCAGAAGCCTCGTCAGAAGCCTCGTTAGCAGCCTCGTCAGAAGCCTCGATAGCAGCCTCGTCAGAAGCCTCGTTAGCAGCCTCGTCAGAAGCCTCGTTAGCAGCTGGAACCAGACGTCAGATATCTTCCACAGAGATAAAACAAAACATTAATTTTGGACATGCCAACATTTTTAAAATGATTCATTCACAATCATAATAATTTTTTCAGGAAGCCAAACTTTTATTTGGCACCTTTCTAAAAGCTCTGTGGATGTTTTTATTTTTTAAATAATATTTGTCGACATAAAAATGTCGACAAAGGAAAAGCCAACACTAGGATCAGCAGTGATTCATGGAGAGACCTTGGTCTGGTCAGCTAACATTACTGCCAAGCAGCTGAAATATAGAGTGATATTGTGCTTTTAGCTGACGTGTGTCTCCTCACTGTGTTGAGCGATGCTCCTTCATGTCTATGAAGAGCGAGCACAAGCGCCAGCAACAGGACGCTGACTTTAGTTGACTTAACGGACACAGGTGAAGCTGTTAACAAGACATTTCTGAGTTTGAGTGGATGGTTTGAACTGAAAGTGAAGATGAAGTGAGACACAGAGAGAGACGGAGCTGTTGACTCTGTGTTGATACTCCCAACACTCAGTTCCTAAAGGAAACCAACACTCACTGTGTGTGTGTGTGTGTGTGTGTGTGTGTGTGTGTGTGTGTGTGTGTGTGTGTGTGTGTGTGCGTGTGCGTGCGTGCGTGCGTGTGGGAGGGGGGGGTTTATCTGGTCTTTTTCCACAGTTCACTGTAACTTGATATGTTTGTGTTTGGGAGTAATTCTCTCTGTGACTCAGACACAGATACCTACATATATACAGTATATATATATATATAGATATATACAGTATAGACACACACTGTCTCATACCTCCATTCTCTCACACACTCTCTTTATCTGTCCATCCAGGTGTCTTTTTTCCCAGCATTCCCCTCTCTAGTTGTCTGTTTATGAACACGTTCAGACCTGCGTGTTCTTTCTTTCTACCTGCTGCTCCGTTTCTACCTGCTGCTCCGTTTCTACCTGCTGCTCCGTTTCTACCTGCTGCTCCGTTTCTACCTGCTGCTCCGTTTCTACCTGCTGCAGCTTTAATGTGACGTCATGACGCTCGTTGTCTTTGAGCTCAGATTTCTCACCTCGACACAGAATGACCTGGTCAGTCTGTGACCTGTTGACCATCTGTTTCTCATCCAGGAAGAAGACCGCTGACAGAACCTGGTGTCTCTCACCTCCTCCCTCCTCCTCCTCCTCCTCTTCCTCCCTCCTCTTCCTCCCTCTCTCTGAACTCAGCAGTGTTTCCACAACAAACACATCAGGAGTTTTCTCTGCTCTGCTTTCTCACCACTTCTCATCACCTCAGTCAACGTGTTCTCACCGTGTGCACCATCCTGGTTCACACTGAAGTCACGTGGGATTTAATAGAGTTTGTGTTCAGTTAAATGAGACACACAGCTGACTGTTCTTCACAGTGATGTCATCACAGCTGACTGTTCTTCACAGTGATGTCATCACAGCTGACTGTTCTTCACAGTGATGTCATCACAGCTGACTGTTCTTCACAGTGATGTCATCACAGCTGACTGTTCTTCACAGTGATGTCATCACAGCTGACTCTGTTCTTCACAGTGATGTCATCACAGCTGACTGTTCTTCACAGTGATGTCATCACAGCTGACTGTTCTTCACAGTGATGTCATCACAGCTGACTGTTCTTCACAGTGATGTCATCACAGCTGACTGTTCTTCACAGTGATGTCAGTCTGTTCTTCACAGTGATGTCATCACAGCTGACTGTTCTTCACAGTGATGTCATCACAGCTGACTCTGTTCTTCACAGTGATGTCATCACAGCTGACTGTTCTTCACAGTGATGTCATCACAGCTGACTGTTCTTCACAGTGATGTCATCACAGCTGACTGTTCTTCACAGTGATGTCATCACAGCTGACTGTTCTTCACAGTGATGTCAGTCTGTATTAACGTGTTTTAAAGGGAATTCTTTGATAAACTGTCGAGGCATTAAAGGGCAACTAAAACAACAAGGAGCTTTCATTTCGTGTTGATTTTGGCGCTCCCTGTGGACAAAGAGGTACCAGAGTCCCTTTAGAAAACACCTCATTTTACTGCAGCACCCCAGTCCTTGTCCTGGTTCTGGTTCTGGTCCTGGTTCTGGTCCTGGTTCTCCCGTGAGGGTTTTGTTCACTGTACGTAGGTCATCAGTATTAAACTGAGACTGTTTTATAACCAGTTAAAGTTCTTCGTGGTAACTTTAACATCATTCCTAAGTTGTGGTTTTATTGAGCTCATCTTGCTGCAGTGATGTAGAGGAGGTGTGTCCTCCAGGTTGTTTCAGTACGCCGTGACATCACTGGTGGGCGTGGCTACAGGTGTGAACAGACCATGCACCGCTGACCAGAGGTAGCAGCGATGCTATCAGTCAGTAGATGTAAAGTTCTGCTTAATAAGAAGAGAACTACCACCAACCCTAACCCAGACAGGACGCTCAGATGAGGCGGATCTAACCTCTGAATATTGATTTAATAAATAAGATAATGATATTCTATACCAGCTAATACATTAAAAGAATAATAATAATGCTTTATTTATGTTATTCTATATAAACTCAGCCAGACTGGTTGAGATGTTTCACCAGAGAGAAGAGAAGACCAAGAGCTTTTTAATCCAAGAGACACTTTAATAGAAATGTTTTAAGGGCAAAAATATTGTGGCTTCACAACATGTCAAAGAAAGCTTCTTCATCATCATCATCATCAATAAGAAATAAACTCTAAGTGCTCTGTACAAAACTAATGAAACCATAAACACAACATGAACTGGCAGATTCTCCTCCAAATATATATTATATAATATTACAATATAATATTACAATATAATATTACAGCTTTCACTTTTAGATATAAAAAAAATAAATTATACAAAAAAAATTAAATAATATTTTTTTAAATCCAAATTCACTTTAGTCAAAACACACACACACACACACACACACACACACACACACACACACACACGCACGCACACATGCATGCACACACACACACACACACACACACACACACGCACGTCCTCTTCAACAGAACTGGAAGACAGAAAGACAGATTGTGATTAAAGATTCATCAACTCTCATTTTATAATCAGAACTTTAATCTGCAGCAGAAAACAACCTGAAGTTAAAGGTCAAAGGTCAAAGGTCAAAGGTTCCCGGTAGAGTTTAGTCAGCGTACAGGTGAGCTTCCTTCTTTAAAACATTTGCAAACCGCAACTCTATTTTAGTGAAACGTTGGAGCCTCCCGTCGTGGTTCACATTCTCAAAGAGCTCAAACAACAAAACGCACTTCAACAAACCAGCAGCACCTCAGATTGGTGGCTTCACCTTGACCCAGAGCCAGCAGCTAAATACGGGACGGCTGGGGAAACTATGAGAAGAGGGAGGGGGGAGAGGTGGAGAGGTGGAGAGGTGGAGAGGAGGAGAGGAGGAGAGGTGGAGAGGTGGAGAGGAGGAGAGGTGGAGAGGAGGAGAGGTGGAGAGGTGGAGAGGAGGAGAGGTGGAGAGGAGGAGAGGTGGAGAGGTGGAGAGGAGGAGAGGTGGAGAGGAGGAGAGGTGGAGAGGTGGAGAGGTGGAGAGGAGGAGAGGTGGAGAGGTGGAGAGGTGGAGAGGTGGAGAGGTGGAGAGGAGGAGAGGTGGAGAGGAGGAGAGGTGGAGAGGTGGAGAGGTGGAGAGGAGGAGAGGTGGAGAGGTGGAGAGGAGGAGAGGTGGAGAGGTGGAGAGGAGGAGAGGTGGAGAGGTGGAGAGGTGGAGAGGTGGAGAGGAGGAGAGGTGGAGAGGTGGAGAGGAGGAGAGGTGGAGAGGTGGAGAGGTGGAGAGGTGGAGAGGAGGAGAGGTGGAGAGGTGGAGAGGAGGAGAGGTGGAGAGGTGGAGAGGAGGAGAGGAGGAGAGGTGGAGAGGTGGAGAGGTGGAGAGGAGGAGAGGTGGAGAGGAGGAGAGGTGGAGAGGTGGAGAGGTGGAGAGGAGGAGAGGTGGAGAGGAGGAGAGGAGGAGAGGTGGAGAGGTGGAGAGGTGGGAGGGAGGGAGAAGAGGGAGGAAAGAGAAAGAGGAAGGAGAAGTAGCTGAAGGTGAGAGGAGGAAGAGAAGAGTCTGGTCTCTGCTGCCGTCTGGTGGTGAGAGTCTGGTACTGACATTCAGGTCCATCATTCAACCTGAACTACATGATACCTCCAGCTGTACCTCCACCTGAACTCCACCTGAACCTCCACCTGAACCTCCACCTGAACTCCACCTGAACCTCCACCTGAACCTCCACCTGAACTCCACCTGAACCTCCACCTGAACCTCCAGCTGTACCTCCACCTGAACCTCCACCTGAACCTCCACCTGATCCTCCACCTGAACCTCCACCTGAACCTCCACCTGATCCTCCACCTGAACCTCCACCTGATCCTCCACCAGCCGCCTTCACTCAATCATTCCCTGCATTTCCCAGAATGCCTTTCAACACAAACATGTATTGATGAAGTATTGTTTAGAGGTTTCAGGGTTCTGTGTTGGAGGACGGGTCCAGATCTGAGTTGTGTGTGAGGACGTACAGAGAGACAGACAGGAGCTGCTGCATCATATTATTAGTATTAGTATTGTCATCATCACCTGAGTGTCGTCTCTGTTCTTCATTCTCTGCATTTGTTCTTTTGCTGACATGTTTTTTTTCTGAATCTTTAAATCAAACATTTAGCTGCTGTTACAGTCGCTTCGTCTCATTTTCTGAATCAGTCTTAACTTTGTCTAAACTCAGAGTGTAATCTTCCCACCTCTGTTACACCTCTGCTATAAAAGGTAGAAACTCTTCATTCATGCTTCAGAAGCAGTTGTTGTGTCAGTAAAGTGGTCAGTGTGAGCCGGACCGGTCCAGATGTTTACCCTGGACATGTTTCTAATATACTAATCTGTTTCCTCAGCAGACTGACTGACTGGATTATAGAATATCACTGTATGTCCAGCTGGATGTGGATCACACTGAGCTGTTCAGGTTTGAACTAAACAACACATTGTATTGAAGTTTAAAGCTAATCTAAGGTTATTAATATCAGAGATCTAGTCATCTTAATCTACTGTCTGTTCTTTGTTCTGAACGATGAATTATTGTTCACAGATTTGAACTTATTGTTTTGAAGAATTGAACCGAAGCCAACGAGAAAAACTCTAAATAATATTATTTACTTTTTAATTCAATATTTATAGTTTCTTTACCTTCCATCGGTTTCCACAGCTGTTACACACCACGAAGGTGGTCATGGGCTCATCAGCACTACGGATCTGCACCTTTAACACACACACACACACATCATAGTGAAGCGCTTCCATTCAAAATAGGGATGCTCATTTTGAAAAATTTTCTTAACTGATAACCGACCCTCGTTAACCGATTATTAACCGTTAACCGACAAGATTAGTGCGTCTCATACAGCGGTGCTCCAGCTGCAGGAGCACAACAGATACTGGTTGACGGGTGTATGTTGCGTGTAGTGTCGCGGACATGCAGCCACTCTCCCGGTTAAAGTCTCCACCGCACATTTAGTTTAGTTTAGCAGGTTGTCAGCTGTGTGTCTGCCCGGCGGAACGTTAGCGAGTGGCCAACAAACAGTGTGTGTGATTGTGCTGCGTTAGCAGCTCTAGCGTTGCCGGAGGCTTCGTGCTCTCCGCCGCCGCCACACGTAGTCTGAGTAACTTTAGTGAGTTTCCATCAGACCGTGTGTGTGTTGGCGGTGAGTGTGAGGTTGTTGGTGGCGTTCTAGCTGTGATCGTAGGTGTAGCAGTGTGTGGACAGTTTATTTGTCGGTGAATAAATGCTATGAAACTACAACTCCTCCGCTCCGCCTCTTAAGGTGGACTGTTAAGGTGGACCAGCTTTTCTCCTTAAAGAGACGAGCCGCTCCTCTGAGCCGCTCAGCTTTTGAGTTCATTATTAACATTTCTTTTAACCGTTTTAACCGATAGCGTTAATCGGTTAAAATGCTTAATGTGGGTTAACGGTTAAACGGTTAATTATTAATCTCCCTAATTCAAAACATTGTTCCTGTGTGTGCGTGCGTGCGTGTGTGCGTGCGTGCGCGCGCGCGCATGTGTGCGTTCCTCTACCTGTGTGTAGGAGCAGCTCTTTCCGTGACACTTGTTGCAGATGAACATGTCCGTCTCCGTCCCTCCGACCTTGGACAGCTGATGCTCTCTGATGGACTCTTTGGTCAGAGCTTCTCTCATCTGCTTCAGCTCTGCACTCGCCATCTCCTGCACGCACACACACACACACACACACACACACACACACACACACATGCCAGCGTTTATACTGCTGATATAAGACCTTCCCCAGCGCCTAAACTAACATTAAACCTAGTTGTAACTTAAAGCCAAACACTGAAACAGAACCCTGGGAGGAGAGGTGAGGAGAGGACGAGACAGAGCGTCTCCAGGACTGACCTCAGCGGTCATGGAGGCGATGCGTCGAGCTGAGATGTTTCCACACAGGACGTTACGTCGCAGTTCGGGATTCTTCTGGTCCTTGAGGTTGGAGATCCGGCTCCGTAGACGAGTTTTATATTTGATATCTGTCGACTTAAACTCCTGAAAGATCTGTGGGACACGATGAGCAGTCAAGGACTAAAACACTCTCAGGGGATCAAACGGGCGAGTACAGCGTGAAGCTAACATCAGAGAATGAGGATGAGGATGGAGTCTGTGGTGCTGCCGGACACTGATAACATACAGAGAGTTGATCCAACACACCGGTCAGTACACTCAGTCACATCTCTCAGTCAGGACTGAGACCCGCTTCTGTTTCAGTCTCTGTGGAGTTAAAGTCACTGATCACACTGAAGGATATCTTCCTCAATGTGGGCTGCAAGCTGCTCACAGTGGACTCCAACAGTCTTATGGTCATCTGGAACACACACACGCACGCACGCACGCACAAACGCACAAACGCACGTTTAGCTTTATGCACAAATAAAATTCGTAACAAACTTGTAAGTTACCAGTCATGTGTAAATAAACACACGACTAATATTAATTAGCAACAAAACCGAGCTCATGGTTGTGGCTCCCAAGGCCCTGCTCCGGAAGGTTGGAGATCTCCACCTGGACGTTGATGGCTGTTCCTTCTCCCCATCCTCGGAAGTCCGCAACCTGGGTGTCATCCTGGACCCAACACTATCATTCCAATCTCATATCAAGTCCATCACCAAATCCGCCTTCTTCCACCTCAAAAACATCTCACGTCTCCGGCAATCACTCTCTGACTCTGTGGCAGAAACCCTCATCCACGCTTTCGTCACCTCCCGTTTGGACTATTGCAATGGAGTTCTGTCCGGGGTTCCCAGCAAAGCCCTGGACAGGCTCCAGTATGTGCAAAACTCGGCTGCCAGGGTTCTCACCCGCACCAAGCCCTGGCAGCACATCACCCCCACCCTCATCCACCTCCACTGGCTCCCGGTCAAGTCCCGCATCACCTACAAGATCCTCCTCCTCACCTACAAATCCCTCAACGCCCTGGCTCCTCAGTACCTATCTGACCTCCTCCACCCTTACACACAGCCCCGGAACCTTAGATCCTCAGGCCCGGGTCAGCTCTCCATCCCTCACACAAGAATGAGAACTTTTGGGGACAGAGCCTTCAGTGTGACAGCCCCCACCCTCTGGAACTCTCTCCCCATAGAGCTCCACAACGCACCATCTCTGGACACCTTCAAAAGACTCCTCAAAACCCACCTCTTCACCAAGGCCTATGGCCTCTGGCCTCTAGCTACTGTTACATTTGTTGTGTTTATTTATGTCTTTGTTAAGCGTCCTTGGGTTTCATGAAAGGCGCTATATAAATCCAAGCTATTATTATTATTATTATTATTATTATTATTAATGATGAAATCAGCCTGCAGCTGTTCCCCACATCTGTCTGATGGATGACAGATTTATTTGACCGGCTCCGACATCAACGATCACTTTATCATCTATTAACCTCAACGACACATGACCCGAGTTCTACACTGAGAACAACTTCTATTTGCTGAAGAAGGCCACAGAATACGGTCGAAAGCTGTGCAACAAAAGACTAGTAAGCCTTTACTTTAGAATAATGTGCTGTATAAACCACACCTCAACACACACCTCACGCACACCTCACGCACACCTCAACACACACCTCACGCACACCTCACGCACACCTCAACACACACCTCACGCACACCTCAACACACACCTCACGCACACCTCACGCACACCTCAACACACACCTCACGCACACCTCAACACACACCTCACGCACACCTCACGCACACCTCAACACACACCTCACGCACACCTCAACACACACCTCATGCATCACCTCAACACACACCTCAACACACCCCACGCACACCTCAACACATACCTCAACACACACCTCACCACACACCCCACGCACACCTCAACACACACCTCAACACACACCCCACGCACACCTCAACACATACCTCAACACACACCTCACCACACACCCCACACACACCTCACGCACACCTCAACACACACCTCACGCACACCTCACGCACACCTCAACACACACCCCACGCACACCTCACGCACACCTCAACACACACCTCATGCATCACCTCAACACACACCTCAACACACCCCACGCACACCTCAACACATACCTCAACACACACCTCACCACACACCCCACGCACACCTCAACACACACCTCAACACACACCCCACGCACACCTCAACACACACCTCATGCATCACCTCAACACACACCTCAACACACACCTCAACACACACCCCACGCACACCTCAACACACACCTCAACACACACCCCACGCACACCTCAACACACACCTCAACACACACCCCACGCACACCTCAACACACACCTCAACACACACCCCACGCACACCTCAACACACACCTCATGCATCACCTCAACACACACCTCAACACACACCTCACGCACACCTCAACACACACCTCAACACACACCCCACGCACACCTCAACACACACCTCAACACACACCCCACGCACACCTCAACACACACCTCAACACACACCCCACGCACACCTCAACACACACCCCACGCACACCTCAACACACACCTCATGCATCACCTCAACACACACCTCAACACACACCTCACGCACACCTCAACACACACCCCACGCACACCTCAACACACACCTCAACACACACCTCACGCACACACCTCAACACACACCTCACGCACACCTCAACACACACCTCAACACACACCCCACGCACACCTCAACACACACCTCATGCATCACCTCAACACACACCTCACCACACACCCCACGCACACCTCAACACACACCTCAACACACACCCCACGCACACCTCAACACACACCTCATGCATCACCTCAACACACACCTCAACACACACCTCACGCACACACCTCAACACACACCTCACGCACACCTCAACACACACCTCAACACACACCTCACGCACACACCTCAACACACACCTCACGCACACCTCAACACACACCTCAACACACACCCCACGCACACCTCAACACACACCTCATGCATCACCTCAACACACACCTCACCACACACCCCACGCACACCTCAACACACACCTCAACACACACCCCACGCACACCTCAACACACACCTCATGCATCACCTCAACACACACCTCAACACACACCTCACGCACACACCTCAACACACACCTCACGCACACCTCAACACACACCCCACACACACCTCAACACACACCTCAACACACACCTCACGCACACCTCAACACACACCCCACACACACCTCAACACACACCCCACACACACCTCAACACACACCTCACGCACACCTCAACACACACCCCACACACACCTCAACACACACCTCAACACACACCTCAACACACACCTCACGCACACCTCAACACACACCTCACGCACACCTCAACACACACCTCACGCACACCTCACGCACACCTCACGCACACCTCAACACACACCTCATGCACACCTCAACACACACCCCACGCACACCTCACGCACACCTCAACACACACCTCATGCACACCTCAACACACACCTCACGCACACCTCACCACACACCTCACGCACACCTCAACACACACCTCACGCACACCTCACGCACACCTCAACACACACCTCATGCATCACCTCAACACACACCTCAACACACACCTCACGCACACCTCAACACACACCTCACGCACACCTCAACACACACCTCACGAACACCTCACGCACACCTCAACACACACCTCATGCATCACCTCAACACACACCTCAACACATACCTCACACACACACCTCATGCATCACCTCAACACACACCTCAACACACACCTCAACACACACCTCACACACACCTCAACACACACCTCAACACATACCTCACACACACACCTCATGCATCACCTCAACACACACCTCAACACACACCTCAACACACACCTCAACACACACCTCACGCACACCTCAACGCACACCTCAACACACACCTCAACACACACCTCACGCACACACCTCAACACACACCTCAACACACACCTCAACACACACCTCAACACACACCTCACGCACACACCTCAACACACACCTCAACACACACCTCAACACACACCTCACGCACACACCTCAACACACACCTCACGCACACACCTCAACACACACCTCAACACACCTCACGCACACCTCACGCACACCTCAACGCACACCTCAACACACACCTCAACACACACCTCATGCACACACCTCAACACACACCTCAACACACACCTCAACACACACCTCAACACACACCTCACGCACACACCTCAACACACACCTCAACACACACTTCAACACACACCCCACGCACACCTCAACACACACCTCACGAACACACCTCAACACACACCTCACGCACACACCTCAACACACACCTCAACACACCTCACGCACACCTCAACACACACCTCAACACACACCCCACGCACACACCTCAACACACACCTCACGCACACACCTCAACACACACCTCACCACACACCTCAACACACACCTCACGCACACACCTCAACACACACCTCACGCACACCTCAACACACACCTCAACACACACCTCACGCACACACCTCAACACACACCTCACGCACACCTCAACACACACCTCAACACACACCCCACGCACACCTCAACACACACCTCATGCATCACCTCAACACACACCTCACCACACACCCCACGCACACCTCAACACACACCTCAACACACACCCCACGCACACCTCAACACACACCTCATGCATCACCTCAACACACACCTCAACACACACCTCACGCACACACCTCAACACACACCTCACGCACACCTCAACACACACCCCACACACACCTCAACACACACCTCAACACACACCTCACGCACACCTCAACACACACCCCACACACACCTCAACACACACCCCACACACACCTCAACACACACCTCACGCACACCTCAACACACACCCCACACACACCTCAACACACACCTCAACACACACCTCAACACACACCTCACGCACACCTCAACACACACCTCACGCACACCTCAACACACACCTCACGCACACCTCACGCACACCTCACGCACACCTCAACACACACCTCATGCACACCTCAACACACACCCCACGCACACCTCACGCACACCTCAACACACACCTCATGCACACCTCAACACACACCTCACGCACACCTCACCACACACCTCACGCACACCTCAACACACACCTCACGCACACCTCACGCACACCTCAACACACACCTCATGCATCACCTCAACACACACCTCAACACACACCTCACGCACACCTCAACACACACCTCACGCACACCTCAACACACACCTCACGAACACCTCACGCACACCTCAACACACACCTCATGCATCACCTCAACACACACCTCAACACATACCTCACACACACACCTCATGCATCACCTCAACACACACCTCAACACACACCTCAACACACACCTCACACACACCTCAACACACACCTCAACACATACCTCACACACACACCTCATGCATCACCTCAACACACACCTCAACACACACCTCAACACACACCTCAACACACACCTCACGCACACCTCAACGCACACCTCAACACACACCTCAACACACACCTCACGCACACCTCAACACACACCTCAACACACACCTCAACACACACCTCAACACACACCTCACGCACACACCTCAACACACACCTCAACACACACCTCAACACACACCTCACGCACACACCTCAACACACACCTCACGCACACACCTCAACACACACCTCAACACACCTCACGCACACCTCACGCACACCTCAACGCACACCTCAACACACACCTCAACACACACCTCATGCACACACCTCAACACACACCTCAACACACACCTCAACACACACCTCAACACACACCTCACGCACACACCTCAACACACACCTCAACACACACTTCAACACACACCCCACGCACACCTCAACACACACCTCACGCACACACCTCAACACACACCTCACGCACACACCTCAACACACACCTCAACACACCTCACGCACACCTCAACACACACCTCAACACACACCCCACGCACACACCTCAACACACACCTCACGCACACACCTCAACACACACCTCACCACACACCTCAACACACACCTCACGCACACACCTCAACACACACCTCAACACACACCTCACACACACCTCAACACACACCTCACACACACCTCAACACACACCCCACGCACACCTCAACACACACCTCAACACACACCTCACGCACACACCTCAACACACACCTCACACACACCTCACGCACACCTCAACACACACCTCACACACACCTCACGCCGGCGAGCATAAAGCGGGCTTCAGTAACGGGCTTCATCAGCTCATGAAGTCGTGGAAATGTTGAGAAAACTGAGGGGAAAAAAAGTCAAGTGCTCTTGAAGATCATGTGACATGAGCTAAAGCTCCGGAGCAGCTACTAAATGGACGTTGAGATGAGATTGTAGTTGTTTCTGTTGTTAACTAGACCAGATGATGATGATGATGATGAAGGATGAAGGATGAAGGATGAAGGATCAGTGTGTCGGCAGAATCATCACATTAAACTCACCGTCGGTCTGCAGCGCCGCCACCAGCAGCTCTCGACACTTGTTCCTCACGCTGTCAGTGGTGACGGAGGCGGGGGGGAAGGAGGTGACCTGAGGGGTCGGGGGGGTGGCGGCGGTGGGGGCGGTCGGGGTGGTTGGGGAATCCCCCGACTTCTTACTGCTGAGGAAGAGGAGTAGAGTGAAGAGAAACAGGACAGGACTGTGGTTAAAT
>NC_133802.1:36006845-36026845 GCF_043250625.1 Sebastes fasciatus | reverse complement strand
CTCGCTGAAAGGTCCTCTCTCCAGACGGATTTTAAAATTTGTGTCCGATACGGTCTCACAAAGAAATGACATAAAAACACAATTCATAAGCCAATAAGATCGACGGCATTGTTCCTGGTTAGACTGGTGGTTTCCAGCCTCCTACAGAAGAGCTGTGTCTGCTCTGGAGTTGTTCGTTCCACCAAACACACATTTACCCTCCAAGACTCTCACATGGTTTCATTTAAAGGTTCCCGCTTGTATTCTGGCTTTCTACCAGAACATGTTTACATGCTTTAATGTTCCAAAAACACATTACTGTTCTCATCCTGTCCGTCCGACTTAGTGTCGCCAACTGTCCGTAAAACCAGGGAATCATCCCGTAAACACACAGGTTAGACTGTTGAGGCTAAATCACGAGTGACAGCTTTGCTTCGATACGCCGGACAGCGGTGCAAGACTTGAAAAATGGAGAAAAGAGATTACAAAATGTTTTAAAATAAGAAATAAAAACTAATATATGTTAAACTGTCAGTTTGCACAACCCAAAGAAAAGTGTTGAATGACAATCTGTTCCACTCGTATTCCTCCCCAGCTGCCTATCTGGGCAGCTTGATGTTCAGTCTCTGGATACGTCTCCTACTGAGGGGTAAAGACCCGGCGTTTTGGACTAAATGAGCATTATGCAATAATCTAATATGTACGGTCAGTCCACAGCAGCCGGAGCTCATATAGCCCAGTCCGATATATTCCCACTGTGGTGTGAAGTAAAGGATGTGAAGACGTCTTCCACCACAGGAGAGAAGTCACAATCAGCTCAATGACAACAATAAGACAGACATTAGAGGTTGATTTCTTACCGGTGTCTCTCGTCTCAGGCTGATTCTCGCCACACGTCGGCGCCCCCGCGGAGCGGAGAATGACTGGACGCGTGCCCAACCTGTGCCACACAGGACCGACGGCCTCATTCTCTGTCCCAGGATGATGACTTCATCATCACCTTGGTTCCTGACTTCCTGTCTCCTGGCGTGGACGCCTGGCTGGAATGTTGGCACCGCCGGCTGGGAAACAAACAAACACATAAACACTTTTGCGCGCGCGCGCGCACACGCGCGCACGCACACACACACACACACACACACACACACACACACACACGGTGAAATGATGACATCATCATTTTCAGAGACGTACAACTCAAGAAAGAAGCAGATTCTCATAAAACGGTTGGTATGATCTTATGGAAGAGTTATTCCTCTTTATTGTCCAGCCTGTAGAGTCTTTTCAAAATAAACTTCCATCTTCACAGGAAACAACTTCCTGAGGTTTAGGCAATACAACTACTTGG
The DNA here is from genome assembly GCF_043250625.1 of Sebastes fasciatus. Taxonomy (NCBI): domain Eukaryota; kingdom Metazoa; phylum Chordata; class Actinopteri; order Perciformes; family Sebastidae; genus Sebastes; species Sebastes fasciatus. The sequence continues at coordinate 36,025,518 of NC_133802.1, read as the reverse complement.
TTAGGTTTAGGACAAGATGACGGTTTGGGTTAGAATAACTCTGGAAGTGGCGTCACTAGTACGGAAGTTACGTTACAAATAAATCCTCGTTGACTTCTGGTTTCACACGGGACTCGGACGCCGGTCTCCTGGTGAAGGTCTGGTATTTATTGATCCACCTTTACCAAAAAAATATATACTTCACGTTTATTTTATGAAGTACTTGTAGTATACTTTTAAGTGTACTACCTCTATACTTCTTGGGAGTAAATTGGCCCACTTTTTAGTTTATAGAAGTGTACTTTAAGTGTACTTCTAGTGTAAGAATAGTAAACAACTAGTTCACATTTAACATGTATTTTGTGCCGAACCTAGATTATGAAGTGAAGTATACTACAAGTGAACTTCAAGGTAAACTGTTAGTTATATACTCGTAGTCCACTACTTAGTTCATGAAAGTACACTTTAAAGTATACTCTCAGTAAACTACTACTTTATTATTTTCTTACTGCAAGTATACTGTAAGTTTTCTTTAATTTATAGTACCCAGCCAACACTTTATGCATTACATAAAGAGACTTCTGCTATTTGACTTGATATGTTGTGATGCCTCCACGGTGAACGGAGAACGCAAAACACCTAGAAGATTCTTGATGATTTAAAGTGAATTAAAGTGAATTAAAGTGAATTAAAGCTGCAAGCAGCGTTGAGCGGTCCTACTTAATATCAAAGCTACATTTACAATCTCTCACATCCTCTAACAGGCGACTCGATCAAAACGTCAGTAGAAGCCACGTATACTTTTGTTAAGTATATAAAAGTACACAGAGTATTCTCTCTTTGAAGTTTATACTAATAGTTCCCTTCAATAAACTTGTTTTAGGTAAAGGCCCTCCTCCCCCCCGACCTCCTCCCTACACGCTGTTCACTGCTCTTTATACTTCCTGCTTCATGATGATGTGAATTACACATGAATTGATGTCGTGGGATGAACCTGAATTAGAGTGCGTTGCTTTAGGTAGTTCTAGTTGTGAACGGTGGATGAGAGCAGTCTGAGAGCAACGAGCACTTCCTAAAGCTGTGGAAGGAATGCTAACAGTCCTTCTACCGGCTGTACTGAAGGGAATGAAACATAAAGTCATTCATTTATTACATGTCAGGTGTCAGACGGCCTTTCATGCTGCAGATCCATCGCTCGTTTCCTCTCACCGCTTCTTTGATGTTTAAGAAATATGAGTCCATTACAGCACGAAGCTGAACTCGTGAAACACAACGACACCATTGTCCTGCTCCGAGCTGAGCTGAGCTGCTTAGAGAGACGGGCGCTAAAACGGAGCGCTTCAGACACACGGTGAACGCAGAGATATTCAAACAGACAGGAGGACAACAGTGATGTGTTTATTGAACATTAAAGCATGTAAACATGTTCTAGTAGAAACCAGGAATACAAGTATGGACCTGGAAATGAGCCTGATATGTCTCCTTTAAGGGACGAGGACTAAGTGGTTCCTTCCTTGGCAAATGTACGTCTGGTTAACCGTCTGTTAAAGAGACTCTGTGTAAGACTCTGAAATGTCTTGTTAACAGCTTCACCTGTGTCCGTTAAGTCAACTAAAGGCAGCGTCCTGTTGCTGGCGCTTGTGCTCGCTCTACAGACATGAAGGAGCATCGCTCAACACAGTGAGGAGACACACGTCAGCTAAAAGCACAATATCACTCTATATTTCAGCTGCTTGGCAGTAATGTTAGCTGACCAGACCAAGGTCTCTCCATGAATCAATGCTGATCCTAGTGTTGGCTTTTCCCGCCTCAGCCTCCCGACCGCGGCCGGAGGGAACGGGGGAGACGATAACGTTTCTCTCTGCGGAGCCCCGTCACTTCACAAGACACGGGAAACCTCTGTTGGTCTGGAGGAGCTGCAGCAGTTATTTCTGCACAAACGTCCACTGAACATTCACTAGATATTCTCAGAGCTAAACTAACTCTTCTGCAGTGTGGAGTGAGCAGCATGCACGTGAGAGGTGGAGAGAGAGAGAGAGAGAAGGAGCGTGGTGTGTGAGTGAAGGCAGGCAGAGGAGCAGAGGAGCAGAGGAGCAGAGACTCCGGTCCTGGAGACCAAAGCTACGGTCTCCTCCGCGTCCTCCGACCGCGGCCAACACTGTTTAACAGCTTCACTAGATACAACCAAGAGGTTTTGGTGCTTCACTGGAGTTTGTGTTGGAGTCTGAGTCTGAACAGCGGAGACACACGAGAGACCATGAGACACCGACCAGCAATGATTTATACCTGGAGGAAGTTACTAACAGAACTTTAAGGTGCACACAGCCACCTGAGATCAGTGGATAGAATCAGCTGAAGCCTCGTTCTCATTCAGCGTGATGAGGGTTACGGTAACTCCTGCTTCTCTCCTCTGATGTCTCATTTCATCCAGTAACTCTGTGGACATCCAGTTAGTCCATACTGAATGTTGCTCACCTCTCACAGGCTGAAAACAGCCTGAGCCGTGACGGCGTTCCAGCAGACTCATTTACCATCAGAGAGGAAGACGGAGCGCCTCCACACAATACTTGGCCTGCTCTCTGAAGGAAGTGAGGACGGCTCCATCCATCCAGCTGAGAGGACACTTCCTGTCTGAGGTCAGAACCAGCACCGACTCCGTAGATCTGCCGGACGCAGAAAGGACGCTTCCTGGTGCCGAGGTCAGCGTGAACGGCCTCAGATCAAGGAGAGTGGGCACTTCCTGTTTCAGATGGTCAATAACGGAGACTCCAAAGATCCATTTAGAGTAGAATGAACACTTCCTGGCGTCAGAGGTGAGACCCAATGAGTCCATAGATCACCTGAAGAGTACCACATAGAACAGACACGTCCTGGGTACATAGACCTGCTACACATAGAACAAACACCTCCTGGGTACATAGATTTGCTCCAGGTAGAACAAACACTTCATACATAGATCTGCTCCAGGTAGAACAAACACTTCATACATAGATCTGCTCCAGGTAGAACAAACACTTCATACATAGATCTGCTCCATGTAGAACAAACACTTCACATTGATCTGCTCCATGTAGAACAAACACTTCATACATAGATCTGCTCCAGGTAGATCAAACACTTCCTGGGTACATAGATCTGCTCCAGGTAGAACAAACACTTCATACATAGATCTGCTCCATGTAGAACAAACACTTCATACATAGATCTGCTCCATGTAGAACAAACACTTCACATTGATCTGCTCCATGTAGAACAAACACTTCATACATAGATCTGCTCCAGGTAGATCAAACACTTCATACATAGATCTGCTCCAGGTAGAACAAACACTTCCTCGGAACATAGATCTGCTCCAGGTAGAACAAACACTTCCTACATAGATCTGCTCCAGGTAGAACAAACACCTCCTGGGTACATAGATCTGCTCCATGTAGAACAAACACTTGTATTGTTAATATTTGTACAGTTCTAGGGTGGAAGACGACCAACAAAATAAAACATGGAGGAAAAACATCTGCACACCTCTGCAGATGTTGTCAGATAGAATCAGCAGACCTGCATCAGATCAGACTGACAGACAGCAGAGCCTCCTGCTGACTGACAGACAGCAGAGCCTCCTGCTGACTGACAGACAGTAGAGCCTCCTGCTGACTGACAGACAGCAGAGCCTCCTGCTGACTGACAGACAGCAGAGCCTCCTGCTGACTGACAGACAGCAGAGCCTCCTGCTGACTGACAGACAGCAGAGCCTCCTGCTCACTGACAGACAGTAGAGCCTCCTGCTGACTGACAGACAGCAGAGCCTCCTGCTGACTGACAGACAGCAGAGCCTCCTGCTGACTGACAGACAGTAGAGCCTCCTGCTCACTGACAGACAGTAGAGCCTCCTGCTGACTGACAGACAGCAGAGCCTCCTGCTCACTGACAGACAGCAGAGCCTCCTGCTCACTGACAGACAGTAGAGCCTCCTGCTGACTGACAGACAGCAGAGCCTCCTGCTCACTGACAGACAGCAGAGCCTCCTGCTGACTGACAGACAGCAGAGCCTCCTGCTGACTGACAGACAGTAGAGCCTCCTGCTGACTGACAGACAGTAGAGCCTCCTGCTCACTGACAGACAGTAGAGCCTCCTGCTCACTGACAGACAGCAGAGCCTCCTGCTCACTGACAGACAGTAGAGCCTCCTGCTGACTGACAGACAGTAGAGCCTCCTGCTCACTGACAGACAGCAGAGCCTCCTGCTCACTGACAGACAGTAGAGCCTCCTGCTCACTGACAGACAGCAGAGCCTCCTGCTCACTGACAGACAGCAGAGCCTCCTGCTGACTGACAGACAGCAGAGCCTCCTGCTGACTGACAGACAGCAGAGCCTCCTGCTGACTGACAGACAGTAGAGCCTCCTGCTGACTGACAGACAGCAGAGCCTCCTGCTGACTGACAGACAGTAGAGCCTCCTGCTGACTGACAGACAGTAGAGCCTCCTGCTGACTGACAGACAGCAGAGCCTCCTGCTGACTGACAGACAGCAGAGCCTCCTGCTGACTGACAGACAGTAGAGCCTCCTGCTGACTGACAGACAGCAGAGCCTCCTGCTCACTGACAGACAGTAGAGCCTCCTGCTGACTGACAGACAGCAGAGCCTCCTGCTCACTGACAGACAGTAGAGCCTCCTGCTGACTGACAGACAGCAGAGCCTCCTGCTCACTAACAGATTAATGGGGTCTAAACAGAAAGACACTCAGACAGAGTATAAACCGTTTCATCATCACCAGTCTGACTCCGTTCACTACATCACAGAACAACACGGACATCTAGAGGACAGACTCAGTCGGTGCAGACCAGAACTGAGCTGCTGGAGTCTTTCAGAGGGAATCAGAAGAACTGAACCCGTCAGATACTGAAGGTCATCCTGACGAGCTGAAGCACGTTTTAAAGAGTCAACAGGACGGTTTCATCAGGTTTCAGCTGTTGAGTCTCTGTTTCTATCAGAGGAATATCTTCTACATGCTTCCCCACACATGTTCATCTGAGGGACCCTCAACCTCCCACAGATTAATCTAAAATAGTAAAAACTAAAATGTTAGACTGACTTGTGCTGTATCTGCTGTGATGTGTGGAACTACATTTAGAGTATCATCCTAATGCTAGTTCTGAGAACATGAGGAGAGAAATAGGCATTGACGTACCAGAATATTGATCCATATCTGATCAGCGCTGCCTAGTTTCACCCTGAGTGACTGACAGCTGCTCAGAGACGGCAGACTCCAGATCAGCTCTGATTGGTTGTTTTCTTCCGGTCTGTGAAATCTTGCAGATGCCGTTAGGAGCACCGGAAGACACCGGAGGACACCGGAGGACACAGAGGGACATGATCTCATGTACTACTGTCAGGATAAAGTGACCGTTTTATAAAAATAACTTTTTTTTTAAAATCGTATTTGCTCCGTTTCTACCCGCTGCTGCTTTAAAGCTCCCACATCAGCTCATTCTCAGGATCATACTTGTATTTTGTGTTTCTACTAGAACATGTTTACATGCTGTATGTTAAAAAAAACGTTATTTTGCTCATCCTGTCCGTCTGAATATACCTGTATTCACCCCCCGTCTGAATATACCTGTATTCACCCCCCGTCTGAATATACCTGTATTCACCCTCCGTCTGAATATACCTGTATTCACCCCCCGTCTGAATATACCTGTATTCACCCCCCGTCTGAATATACCTGTATTCACCCCCCGTCTGAATATACCTGTATTCACCCCCCGTCTGAATATACCTGTATTCACCCTCCGTCTGAATATACCTGTATTCACCCCCCGTCTGAATATACCTGTATTCACCCCCCGTCTGAATATACCTGTATTCACCCCCCGTCTGAATATACCTGTATTCACCCCCCGTCTGAATATACCTGTATTCACCCCCCGTCTGAATATACCTGTATTCACCCTCCGTCTGAATATACCTGTATTCACCCTCCGTCTGAATATACCTGTATTCACCCTCCGTCTGAATATACCTGTATTCACCCTCCGTCTGAATATACCTGTATTCACCTGTCTGTCTGTCTGAATATACCTGTATTCACCTGTCTGTCTGTCTGAATATACCTGTATTCACCCTCTGTCTGAATATACCTGTATTCACCCTCCGTCTGAATATACCTGTATTCACCTGTCTGTCTGTCTGAATATACCTGTATTCACCTGTCTGTCTGAATATAACTGTATTCACCCTCCGTCTGAATATACCTGTATTCACCTGTCTGTCTGTCTGAATATACCTGTATTCACCTGTCTGTCTGAATATACCTGTATTCACCCCCCGTCTGAATATACCTGTATTCACCCTCTGTCTGTCTGAATATACCTGTATTCACCTGTCTGTCTGAATATACCTGTATTCACCCTCCGTCTGAATATACCTGTATTCACCCTTCGTCTGAATATACCTGTATTCACCTGTCTGTCTGAATATACCTGTATTCACCCTCTGTCAGTTCCTCTCCGGATTACGTCCAACAATATAACATATAGTCTATAATATATATAACATAGTCTATAATATATATAACATATAGTCTATAATATATATAACATATAGTCTATAATATATATATAACATATAGCCTATAATATATATAACATAGTCTATAATATATATAACATATAGTCTATAATATATATAACATAGTCTATAATATATATATAACATATAGCCTATAATATATATAACATAGTCTATAATATATATAACATATAGTCTATAATATATATAACATAGTCTATAATATATATAACATATAGTCTATAATATATATATAACATATAGCCTATAATATATATAACATAGTCTATAATATATATATAACATAGTCTATAATATATATAACAGTCTATAATATATATAACATATAGTCTATAATATATATATAACATATAGCCTATAATATATATAACATAGTCTATAATATATATAACATATAGTCTATAATATATATAACATATAGTCTATAATATATATAACATATACACTGTTAAGAATTTCCCAGTAAAATAACAGTAAAGAACTGGCAGCAGGGTTGCCATTATTCTACTGTAAAATTAACATTATACTGTCGCTGAAATTTACAGCTTTGTACTGTTAGTGAAAAATACAGTATATACAGGTTTTTTGATTAATTTCACAGTATTTTATAGTTAATTTCCTGTTTAAAGATACATTATATAGCTGTTTTTCCCCTTTCTTTTACATTATCTTACTGATTTGTTTTAATGCACTATTTAGGTTGTATTTTTTACATACATTTTAATAAACATTATTTTTTGCCTAGATGAATCGACTTAGCAGGTTACAGACATAGGAATAGTCACACTAAATACAATTAAAGGCACTTGTTAAGAAAAAGGCTATAATTAAGGCTATGATGCCCAAAATGTCTGTCTATAGCTGGCTACAAGCACAGAATGCAAACCATAACAACATGTGAGTGAAGAACAGAGCTAATTCACTGCTTTTACAATCATGTACAATGTGTGAGAAAAGAACATCTACAGCTTATCTTATTGCTCTTTACTTTTTATTTTCATATGAAGTTCAACACAGCGCCAACAAAAACCTGACACAGATAACAAACCAAATTTCAGAAGAAATAGCATTTCTGAAGACATCTGTCAATCTTACTAACCTTACTTTGTGGAACAGTTACAGACAGTTGAGCTATATCATAGAGTTAAAACAAAACTCTCAAATAATATTTTGCCTTATATCATAATGAGCACCAACACCACCAGACATGTGACATCATGTCCAAGTATGAATATTCAGTCTCTAACAAGGCACATGGATAAGTGTGGAAGTCCAAGTATTGGGCGATAATGGGGGAGTGAGTTAGTGAATGACTTATGGCCCACTCAAAGACACCAGTTCTCTCAATCCAGCCTTGGTAGCCCGCTGACTGTGTGAGAGAGAGATATATGAGTTCCAACATAACTTTCATTGTAACTTCTCACATAGAAAATCAGCGTGTGTAGCCCTCATTTCCTCTTATCATGTATGTAATGTAAACTCACCATTTTAAATGAAGTCCCACTCAAGTCCATGAGTCCCATCAGCAGAGTGGATACATGTGGATATACGGTTGTAGTCTTGTCTTGTAGCTCGTGAATTTGCCAGTTTTCTTTGAGAAGACTTTGCCCTGTCCATCCTTGGTGCCTCTCTCAGGGTTTATTCCTACGGTGCACCTGAAAAATGATAGTGTTTCTTCAGGCACTGTGTAAAAATCAAGTTGTGTGAATCACTTAGATTAATGCCACAATAAAAATACAGGTTTTACTGAAAGTATCTAACCTTGAGATTAACTTGAGCGTGCAGGTGTAGAAGGTGGAAAATAATGCAGCAAGCCCCATCGAGAAGGTGGGCTGGATCCCCTCACATATGAAGTGGCCCTCAAGGCTGACCATCCAGCGCCAATAGCTTCCTGCTGTTTCACCTGAAACTTAGAAAGAATTTTCCTCAGTCAACTTCATGGATTTTTAGTCAATGTTTGAAATGAGTTGTGTTGAGTGGTGTGCATTACTGGTTGAGAAACCGTTTTTTGATGAATATTCTGACCATCTGATCTATAGAACATGTGGTTTTCAGATATCATTCAAAAACACTAGTTAGCTAGTAAATAACCTTGCCTTCAATTTTGTATCTGCTCTGCTGAATTACCACCCAATAACCAACATGCACTGAAGTCTTAATGTTACTTTAAATGTTGAAAGGACTTCCATAGACTGTAAAATGTATACACCGTCGTTATGCATGAATTCACTGGCAAAATACATGTGTCAGCACATTAACTTAGATATTAACTTGAATACATAGAAATTAAAATGAGCTCCTTGTGTTGTCCGATTAATATGCAATCATCTGTGAAATTCTAGCTAGCTGTTGAATCCCTCTATCATGACATGCACATATTCTGTAATGCAAACTAACTGGAAACATCACTGATAACCTTTGCACAGATTTATTAATTAAATAAAATTACTACTTACCAAATAATCAGTAAGATCGGAATGGATGAAGAAAAGAACGGATCCAGCCTCACATGTGCAGATCAGGTGAAATGCTCTTCCCAGAATTAAAAAAATACTGCATGAAACTGTTATTCATGATACTTTAGACAGTTGATCAGTAAAGTGCTGTTTTTTAAGAATACATTATAGTTCAGTTAAAAAACGGCCTATGAGCATAATTTAACAGATTTTCTTTTGTATTAACAGTAAAGCACTGTTTTTAGCAATAACAGGTTAATACTGTTGAAATTCTGCTGTAAATTAACAGCAATTGTTTACAGTGTAGTCTATAATATATATAACTTGTAGGCTTAATGTTATATATTTAAATGTTAATGATGAATGAAGGAACGTGTCCCACCTGTGGAGACCAGGTGTCCATCCAGGATGTCCTCTCTGGCTGCAGGAAGTCCTCTTGGCTGCAGGAAGTCCTCTCTGCAGGTTGTCCTCTCTGGCTTCAGGATGTCCTCTCTGGCTGCAGGATGTCCTCTCTGGCTGCAGGATGTCCTCTCTGGCTGCAGGATGTCCTCTCTGGCTGCAAGTTGTCCTCTCTGGCTGCAGGATGTCCTCTCTGGCTTCAGGATGTCCTCTTGGCTGCAGGTTGTCCTCTCTGGCTTCAGGATGTCCTCTCTGCAGGTTGTCCTCTCTGGCTTCAGGATGTCCTCTCTGGCTGCAGGTTGTCCTCTCTGCAGGTTGTCCTCTCTGGCTGCAGGTTGTCCTCTCTGGCTGCAGGTTGTCCTCTCTGGCTGCAGGTTGTCCTCTCTGGCTGCAGGTTGTCCTCTCTGGCTGCAGGTTGTCCTCTCTGGCTGCAGGATGTCCTCTCTGGCTGCAGGAAGTCCTCTTGGCTGCAGGAAGTCCTCTCTGCAGGTTGTCCTCTCTGGCTTCAGGATGTCCTCTTGGCTGCAGGATGTCCTCTCTGGCTGCAGGTTGTCCTCTCTGGCTGCAGGATGTCCTCTCTGGCTGCAGGATGTCCTCTCTGGCTGCAGGATGTCCTCTCTGGCTGCAAGTTGTCCTCTCTGGCTGCAGGATGTCCTCTCTGGCTTCAGGATGTCCTCTTGGCTGCAGGTTGTCCTCTCTGGCTTCAGGATGTCCTCTCTGCAGGTTGTCCTCTCTGGCTGCAGGATGTCCTCTCTGGCTGCAGGTTGTCCTCTCTGGCTGCAGGTTGTCCTCTCTGGCTGCAGGTTGTCCTCTCTGGCTGCAGGTTGTCCTCTCTGGCTGCAGGTTGTCCTCTCTGGCTGCAGGTTGTCCTCTCTGGCTGCAGGTTGTCCTCTCTGGCTGCAGGTTGTCCTCTCTGGCTGCAGGTTGTCCTCTCTGGCTGCAGGTTGTCCTCTCTGGCTGCAGGTTGTCCTCTCTGGCTTCAGGATGTCCTCTTGGCTGCAGGAAGTCCTCTCTGCAGGTTGTCCTCTCTGGCTTCAGGATGTCCTCTCTGCAGGTTGTCCTCTCTGGCTGCAGGATGTCCTCTCTGGCTGCAGGATGTCCTCTCTGGTTGCAGGATGTCCTCTCTGGTTGCAGGATGTCCTCTCTGGTTGCAGGATGTCCTCTCTTCAGGATGTCCTCTCTGGCTGCAGGATGTCCTCTCTGGTTGCAGGATGTCCTCTCTTCAGGATGTCCTCTCTGGCTGCAGGAAGTCCTCTCTGCAGGTTGTCATATCTGGCTGCAGGATGTCCTCTCTGGTTGCAGGATGTCCTCTCTGCAGGATGTCCTCTCTGGCTGCAGGATGTCCTCTCTGGTTGCAGGATGTCCTCTCTTCAGGATGTCCTCTCTGGCTGCAGGATGTCCTCTCTTCAGGATGTCCTCTCTGGCTGCAGGAAGTCCTCTCTGCAGGTTGTCATATCTGGCTGCAGGATGTCCTCTCTGGCTGCAGGATGTCCTCTCTAGCTGCAGGACAGCAGAGTGTCCTCTTAAAGAAAGTTGAGTCCAAGTTGCTCCAGGCTGAATTAGTATAAAGAAAACTACAACTCCCATCAGCCCCGGTGACACACAACAACAAACGAGAGCTCGGCAGCAGCAGCTGGGAGAGACAGAGACAGACTGAGTGAGTGAAGAGGAGGACAGACAGAGAGAGTTTGTCTTCCATCCATGGAGGTTGTGTCCTCAGCAGCAGAGAGGAGGACAGAGGACAGAAGGACTGAGGAGTGAACCTGGAGCCCATCATGTCCAGAGAGCAGGAGGTGGAGCGCGTCGCCAGGAAGCTGGACAGGATGGTGATGAAGAAGAACACGGTGAGCTGCTGCACGCGCACACACACTAACACTAACACACGAACACGCGATCAGGTGATGACAGAGGAACCTTCTGGAACCAGCGGGTCAAAACACTCTGTGTGGAGGAGCAGCTACTACATTTACTAGAACCAGGACCAGAACCAGGACCAGAATCAGAACCAGACCAGAACCAGGCTGCTGCTGCTGTTAAAGTTAGTGAATAAATCAGAGCAGCTTATTGGTCAGAAAGCTGCCAATTAAATCAGCTGCACCTTGAGCCAATTATCCCTCCAGCTCACTGCACAGATTATTCACTATATAATATAAACTATAAACTATATACTATATACTATAAACTATATACTATAAACTATATACTATAAACTATAAACTATAAACTATAAACTATATACTATAAACTATATACTATAAACTATATAATATAAACTATAAACTATAAACTATAAACTATAAACTATATACTATAAACTATATAATATAAACTATAAACTATATACTATAAACTATATAATATAAACTATAAACTATAAACTATATACTATAAACTATATACTATAAACTATAAACTATATACTATAAACTATATACTATAAACTATAAACTATAAACTATATACTATAAACTATAAACTATATACTATAAACTATAAACTATATAATATAAACTATATACTATAAACTATAAACTATAAACTATAAACTATATACTATAAACTATAAACTATAAACGATAAACTATATACTATAAACTATAAACTATAAACTATAAACTATATACTATAAACTATAAACTATAAACTATAAACTATAAACTATATACTATAAACTATATAATATAAACTATATAATATAAACTATAAACTATATAATATAAACTATATAATATAAACTATAAACTATATACTATAAACTATATACTATAAACTATATACTATAAACTATATACTATAAACTATAAACTATAAACTATAAACTATAAACTATATACTATAAACTATATAATATAAACTATAAACTATATAATATAAACTATATAATATAAACTATAAACTATATACTATAAACTATATAATATAAACTATAAACTATATAATATAAACTATAAACTATAAACTATAAACTATAAACTATATACTATAAACTATAAACTATAAACTATATACTATAAACTATATAATATAAACTATAAACTATATAATATAAACTATATAATATAAACTATAAACTATATACTATAAACTATATACTATAAACTATATACTATAAACTATATACTATAAACTATAAACTATAAACTATATACTATAAACTATATACTATAAACTATAAACTATAAACTATATACTATAAACTATAAACTATATACTATAAACTATAAACTATATAATATAAACTATATACTATAAACTATAAACTATAAACTATATACTATAAACTATAAACTATAAACTATAAACTATATACTATAAACTATAAACTATAAACTATATACTATATACTATAAACTATATAATATAAACTATAAACTATATAATATAAACTATAAACTATAAACTATAAACTATAAACTATATACTATAAACTATAAACTATAAACTATAAACTATATACTATAAACTATATAATATAAACTATAAACTATATAATATAAACTATATAATATAAACTATAAACTATAAACTATAAACTATATACTATAAACTATATAATATAAACTATAAACTATAAACTATATACTATAAACTATATAATATAAACTATAAACTATAAACTATAAACTATATACTATAAACTATATACTATAAACTATATAATATAAACTATAAACTATAAACTATAAACTATATACTATAAACTATATACTATAAACTATATAATATAAACTATAAACTATAAACTATATACTATAAACTATATAATATAAACTATAAACTATAAACTATAAACTATAAACTATAAACTATATAATATAAACTATAAACTATAAACTATATACTATAAACTATATAATATAAACTATAAACTATAAACTATATACTATAAACTATATAATATAAACTATAAACTATAAACTATATACTATAAACTATATACTATAAACTATATAATATAAACTATAAACTATAAACTATAAACTATATACTATAAACTATATAATATAAACTATAAACTATAAACTATAAACTATATACTATAAACTATATAATATAAACTATAAACTATAAACTATAAACTATATACTATAAACTATAAACTATATACTATATAATATAAACTATAAACTATATACTATAAACTATATAATATAAACTATAAACTATATAATATAAACTATAAACTATAAACTATAAACTATATACTATAAACTATATAATATAAACTATAAACTATAAACTATATACTATAAACTATAAACTATATACTATATAATATAAACTATAAACTATATACTATAAACTATATAATATAAACTATAAACTATAAACTATAAACTATATACTATAAACTATATAATATAAACTATAAACTATAAACTATAAACTATAAACTATATACTATAAACTATATAATATAAACTATAAACTATAAACTATAAACTATATAATATAAACTATAAACTATAAACTATATACTATAAACTATAAACTATATAATATAAACTATAAACTATAAACTATATACTATAAACTATAAACTATAAACTATATAATATAAACTATAAACTATAAACTATAAACTATAAACTATATAATATAAACTATAAACTATATAATATAAACTATAAACTATAAACTATAAACTATATACTATAAACTATAAACTATAAACTATATACTATAAACTATAAACTATAAACTATAAACTATAAACTATATAATATAAACTATAAACTATAAACTATAAACTATATACTATAAACTATATACTATATAATATAAACTATAAACTATAAACTATAAACTATATACTATAAACTATAAACTATAAACTATATACTATAAACTATAAACTATAAACTATAAACTATATAATATAAACTATAAACTATATAATATAAACTATAAACTATAAACTATAAACTATATACTATAAACTATAAACTATAAACTATAAACTATAAACTATATACTATAAACTATATAATATAAACTATAAACTATAAACTATAAACTATATACTATAAACTATAAACTATAAACTATATAATATAAACTATAAACTATAAACTATAAACTATATACTATAAACTATAAACTATATAATATAAACTATAAACTATAAACTATATACTATAAACTATAAACTATAAACTATAAACTATAAACTATATAATATAAACTATAAACTATAAACTATAAACTATATAATATAAACTATAAACTATAAACTATAAACTATAAACTATATAATATAAACTATAAATATAAACTATAAACTATAAACTATAAACTATATACTATAAACTATAAACTATAAACTATATACTATAAACTATAAACTATATAATATAAACTATAAACTATAAACTATAAACTATATACTATAAACTATATACTATATACTATAAACTATAAACTATATACTATAAACTATAAACTATAAACTATATACTATAAACTATATAATATAAACTATAAACTATAAACTATAAACTATATACTATAAACTATATAAACTATAAACTATAAACTATAAACTATATACTATAAACTATATAATATAAACTATAAACTATAAACTATAAACTATAAACTATATAAACTATAACTATAAACTATATAATATAAACTATAAACTATATAATATAAACTATATACTATAAACTATAAACTATATACTATAAACTATAAACTATATACTATAAACTATATAATATAAACTATAAACTATATAATATAAACTATAAACTATAAACTATAAACTATATACTATAAACTATATAATATAAACTATAAACTATAAACTATATACTATAAACTATAAACTATAAACTATAAACTATAAACTATATACTATAAACTATATACTATAAACTATAAACTATAAACTATAAACTATAATAACTATAAACTATAAACTATATACTATAAACTATATAATATAAACTATAAACTATAAACTATAAACTATATAATATAAACTATAAACTATAAACTATAAACTATATACTATAAACTATATAATATAAACTATAAACTATAAACTATAAACTATAACTATAAACTATATAATATAAACTATAAACTATAAACTATATACTATAAACTATAAACTATATAATATAAACTATAAACTATAAACTATATACTATAAACTATAAACTATAAACTATATAATATAAACTATAAACTATAAACTATAAACTATAACTATATAATATAAACTATAAACTATATAATATAAACTATAAACTATAAACTATAAACTATATACTATAAACTATAAACTATAAACTATAAACTATAAACTATAAACTATAAACTATATACTATAAACTATAAACTATAAACTATAAACTATAAACTATAAACTATATACTATAAACTATAAACTATATAATATAAACTATAAACTATAAACTATAAACTATATACTATAAACTATAAACTATAAACTATATACTATAAACTATAAACTATAAACTATAAACTATATAATATAAACTATAAACTATATAATATAAACTATAAACTATATAACTATAAACTATATACTATAAACTATAAACTATAAACTATAAACTATAAACTATATACTATAAAACTATAAACTATATAACTATAAACTATAAACTATAAACTATATACTATAAACTATAAACTATAAACTATATAACTATAAACTATAAACTATAAACTATAAACTATAAACTATAATAACTATAAACTATAAACTATATACTATAAACTATAAACTATAAACTATAAACTATAAACTATATAATATAAACTATAAACTATAAACTATAAACTATAAACTATAATATTAAACTATAACTATATAATATAAACTATAAACTATAAACTATAAACTATATACTATAAACTATAAACTATAAACTATATACTATAAACTATATAATATAAACTATAAACTATATACTATAAACTATAAACTATATACTATAAACTATATAATATAAACTATAAACTATATACTATAAACTATATAATATAAACTATAAACTATATACTATAAACTATATAATATAAACTATAAACTATATACTATAAACTATAACTATAAACTATATAACTATAAACTATAAACTATATACTATAAACTATATAATATAAACTATAAACTATATACTATAAACTATAAACTATATACTATAAACTATATAATATAAACTATAACTATAAACTATATACTATAACTATAAACTATATACTATAAACTATATAATATAAACTATAAACTATATACTATAAACTATATAATATAAACTATAAACTATATACTATAAACTATATAATATAAACTATAAACTATATACTATAAACTATATAATATAAACTATAAACTATATAATATAAACTATAAACTATAAACTATAAACTATAAACTATATAATATAAACTATAAACTATATAATATAAACTATAAACTATATACTATAAACTATATAATATAAACTATAAACTATATACTATAAACTATATAATATAAACTATAAACTATATAATATAACTATAAACTATATACTATAAACTATATACTATAAACTATAAACTATATACTATAAACTATATAATATAAACTATAAACTATAACTATAAACTATAAACTATAAACTATATAATATAAACTATAAACTATATACTATAAACTATATACTATAAACTATAAACTATATACTATAAACTATAAACTATATACTATAAACTATATACTATAAACTATACTATAAACTATATAATATAAACTATAAACTATATACTATAAACTATATAATATAAACTATAAACTATATACTATAAACTATAAACTATAAACTATATACTATAAACTATAAACTATAAACTATAAACTATATAATATAAACTATAAACTATATAATATAAACTATAAACTATAAACTATAAACTATATACTATAAACTATAAACTATAAACTATAAACTATATAATATAAACTATAAACTATATACTATAAACTATAAACTATATACTATAAACTATAAACTATAAACTATAAACTATAAACTATAAACTATATACTATAAACTATAAACTATAAACTATAAACTATATACTATAAACTATAAACTATATACTATAAACTATATACTATAAACTATATACTATAAACTATATACTATAAACTATATAATATAAACTATAAACTATATACTATAAACTATATACTATAAACTATATAATATAAACTATAAACTATATACTATAAACTATATACTATAAACTATAAACTATATACTATAAACTATATAATATAAACTATATAATATAAACTATAACTATAAAACTATAAACTATATAATATAAACTATAAACTATATAATATAAACTATAAACTATATACTATAAACTATATACTATATATTATATACTATATATATAAACTTATAAACTATATACTATAAACTATATATTATAGTTTAAACTATAAACTATATACTATAAACTATATACTATAAACTATAAACTATATAATATAAACTATAAACTATATACTATAAACTATATACTATAACTATAAACTATATACTATAAACTATATAATATAAACTATAAACTATAAACTATAAACTATATACTATAAACTATAAACTATAAACTATATAATATAAACTATAAACTATATACTATAAACTATAAACTATATAATATAAACTATAAACTATATACTATAAACTATATAATATAAACTATAAACTATAAACTATAAACTATATACTATAAACTATAAACTATAAATACTATAAACTATAAACTATAAACTATATACTATAAACTATAAACTATTAATATAAACTATAAACTATAAACTATAAACTATATACTATAAACTATAAACTATAAACTATATAATATAAACTATAAACTATATACTATAAACTATATAATATAAACTATAAACTATATACTATAAACTATATAATATAAACTATAAACTATAAACTATAAACTATATACTATAAACTATAAACTATATAATATAAACTATAAACTATATAATATAAACTATATAATATAAACTATAAACTATATACTATAAACTATAAACTATAAACTATATAATATAAACTATAAACTATATACTATAAACTATAAACTATAAACTATATAATATAAACTATAAACTATATACTATAAACTATATAATATAAACTATAAACTATATACTATAAACTATATAATATAAACTATAAACTATAAA
>NC_133802.1:35992549-36006745 GCF_043250625.1 Sebastes fasciatus | reverse complement strand
ATAAATATACTGTCCATTAGCTCTGTATAATCATTCTGTTTGAATATTACTCTTCTGTAAAAGTATAAAACATGGTTCTGATCATCATTTAACCCGACCTCTTTCTCTGGTTGTTCTCGGTGTATAAATAAAAAGTATTTCTCGCCAGCCGTAATGGTACGTATCGTTACCTCCGTGCATCCGAACGCAGGCAGATTCCTTTCATTCGTTTACATTTTACAGACCACATGAATGTCAAATGAAAAACCTGTTTGAAAATCCAAATCTAGGAAGAAAAAAAACAATGTTGATGTTGTTGTTATTACTATTATTGCTATGAAAAGAGAAGAACAGTGTCGCATTAGTGTTTTTTTGCTGTGCGGGAGACTGTCTGGTATGTATCTATGTATTACTTGTGGACCGCATTTTGCTCACTGCCTGAGTTATGAAATGAAACAGTTCTTAGGGCTCAAATATGAAGAGGACTTTTTGATGTTGTTGCTGTCGAGGCGCCACTTTTAAACTTCTCCTCACCTTTTTTTCAACCACAAATCCGCTAACACAGTTCGGCTGTGAACACAAAACTTGAAGTGGTTTCTACGCTTCTTATCTGGCGTTGGGGGTCGGGACTATACTGTAGGTCCGAGCATCAGCTAAAGGCTCAAATGTGATGTAATTCTATCAGTTTGAATAGGAACTGATATCTAATCAGTGGGATTGTAATCTTGGTTGTGATTGGTTGGGTCCGGTGACGGAGCTGTTTGAATGGCATCACTCTGGCTGTAGCGACATAAACGTACTGTTTCCTGTTCTGCAGACGGCGGACTGGACTACCATGCTAGCTGGCTTGTTGTCAATGCATAGAGACTTTTTGCTGAAGCTTGAATTTTAAAATGTATATTTTTCTCTGCATATGAAATGAATAAACAAACGATGGCTATGTATGACTCATTGTTTTATTGCTTGGACTATTTGACTCCAAATGGGATCGGAAGGACTCACAATGCAGAGTTCACCATTAATACACTCAATATTCATATTTTATATATAAATATATATATAGTTCTCTCGTAGATAGAAACACACCTTTCATGGTCTTGGGGTTTTTGTTTGGTCAGTTTCCTGTTTTATTTTGAAAGTTCAATCCTCATGTGTCGTGTTTGGTTTTACTTCCTGTCTTTGTGTGTTTTCCCTCCTTTTTGATTGTCTGCCCCGCCCTAATCCGTCTCACCTGTTCCTCATCAGTCCCAAGGCCTATGGAAAGGAGGCTGGGTCACGGGGTTTAACACATGCGCAGTGGAACTGGAGTTGCGGTCGTGCGTTGCCGTTGGTTCAATTTCCAGATTTGACTGCATGTGTTGTACCCCGAGGACGTGATGATGACGCGTGATGGCGCGTGACGCGATGATGGCGCGTGATGGCGCGTGACGCGATGATGACGCGTGATGACACGTGACGCGATGATGACACGTGATGACACGTGACGCGATGATGACGCGATGATGACGCGTGACGCGATGATGACGCGTGACGCGATGATGACGCGTGATGACACGTGACGCGATGATGACGCGTGACGCGATGATGACGTGTGACGCGATGATGACGCGTGACGCGATGATGACGTGTGACGCGATGATGACCCGATGATGACGTGTGACGCGTGGCTCGATGACGCGTGATGAAGTAATCAGCTCACCTGAGTCTACCCACACAGCTGGCAGTAATCAGCTCACCTGAGTCTACCCACACAGCTTGCAGTAATCAGCTCACCTGAGTCTACCCACACAGCTGGCAGTAATCAGCTCACCTGAGTCTACCCACACAGCTGGCAGTAATCAGCTCACCTGAGTCTACCCACACAGCTGGCAGTAATCAGCTCACCTGAGTCTACCCACACAGCTGGCAGTAATCAGCTCACCTGAGTCTACCTCTTACCAGTTGGCCGTGCCCAGAAAACCTCCAGAGGGAGGCGTCCAGGAGGATCCTGATCAGATGTTGAACCACCTCAGCTGGTCCCTTTCGGCCTCCCCGAGGTGTCTGAGATGATCTTCACGTTTCTAACCCCGCTGCTTGTAAGGCTCTGAAACACTCACTATGTTAATAATAAGAATCAGTGCTTGTTTAGCCGGGTGCAGATGTGATAACCACCGTCCAGAATCAGCCAATCACATGTAAGAACTAACTTGCTCATCTTGGTGTCCTCACGATGAACTTCTTAAAAACACCAGTATTTAGTTTAACCCTCACTGGCATGTTGTGTCTTGATGTTTCAATCAACCAAATAGTTCATATTTAGTAGACAGTAAATCATGAACCACGGAGGAATACAGCCTCTTCTGTTAATACCTTAAAGGACACGGCTGGTGGTCTTCGACAGTATATCTTTAGTTATCTTCCTCACCATCTTTTAACTTGTTTTTCCTCTCCTCCTCTTTCAGTATATAACAGCTCACAACAACTCACACATTTCTTCTTCTTCCATTTCTACCTGCTCCTCCTCCTCCTGCCTGTAAGAGCTCTTGTCTCCTATTTTTACTCTTTAATTGAAAGACAAACCCTTTCCTGTGCACTCTGAGCTCTCTCTAACCCTCTTCCACCTCCCACTCATCTACCTGTACCTGCACATTCAGCACACTCTTTACTCCAAAGTGCTGCTGCTTTGAGCTTATACTTTATGAATATTCTAACTCTTCTGAAGATAGACCATACATATGTCTTAACTTTCCATTTGGTGGAAGCTTTTCACCCAAATATCCTCAAACGCTGCTCCCTCATGTCCAGCACATCTGAGGACGTTTAGTTTCTACTGGACTCACTCGTCACTATTTTACCAGTCTAGGTCAGTATTATGAGTTCAGACCTTTTCTTCTCCGTAGCCGGTCTCTGCTAAACCACAGAGTCACAATTAAGCACCAAATCAAGATTCTGAATTGAGACGAAGCCAGGCACCATACAAGGTCAGCTAGGTTGCATGACCCGTGTTGACTCCTCAGATCTACACCGCAGAGTCACTTTTAAAAGTTCTTTCATGCAAGATACAAAAAATGCCTAATTAATAATGTAATTAACAGCATTGTTTCTTCTCAAAACTACAAATCTGTCAATCCACACTCCAAAAGCTGCATTATTGGATTTTATTAGGCAGAAAAACAAGCTGAGAAACACAAGATCCTGACATCATTTATATATATATACATATCCACGCCTACTTAAACTGTTCACATGTTAGCTATTTATACATCCAGTGCACAGAGCTATATGATTTATTAACATCCCACAAAGTTCACTCTTCTTTTAGCTCTGTTTTGGTCTCCACCGGCTCTTGAGGATTCTTTTAGCTGCTAAATGTTCCACTGTGTTCACCGGCTATCTGCAGTCTTTGTCTGTCTGCTGTTTGTGTGAGATAAATGTGATAAATAGCATTTAATCTCAATCAAATCTAGACTTTTGGATGACATTAAATAGTGTGCATTATGTTCAGTAAATACCCGACACACACTCACACAGCATGGATCTGTTATCATAATTCCTCACACACACACACATTGGATTCTCCCCTGAGGGCCGATGTGACCGTTACACTCAGACATGGCTCCCATCTATCTGCTGATATGAGGGGATAAGAAAATGTGATAGTAGTAACATCTTGACCTTTGACCTCCACAGGGGGGTCGTGAACTCCCAAATTCATTCTTTACAAAACCATAAAACCACTAATGACCAATGATTTGAGGAAATGTTGCCGTATTGATCCGTGGGGATCCGTGTCCAAGCTGCATGTTTGCTACACCTACACCGTTATTAGGTTATATACCTATATATATATATATACATATATATGTATATATATACAGTATATATATATATACGTATATATATATGCTCTGTAGAGTCTAGAGAGATTCTATAGAAAGGAGAGGTTATACCAGATGAACCAGGCTGAATAGGATGAGGCTGATTACTTGAGTTATCCTGGAGATGGTTGTAGTGAGACCTGCCAGCATGCTGATGTGTTCTTAAGAGAGTTTAAATTATATCTATATAGCCCAATATTACAAATCACAGATTAGCCTCAAGGGGTGCCTGAAGCGTGGGTTCAGCACCATGGATGGATAGTGTTTGTGAGTTTGGAGGGCTGGATATCTCAGAACCTCAGGCCTGTTTCTGATGATTCTGTTAGTTTGGGTTTTGTTTGTTGGTTCTTTTGTGTTCTCTCTCTCTCTCTCTCCCGCTCTCTCTCTCTCTCTCTCTCTCCCGCTCTCTCTCTCTCTCTCTCTCCCGCTCTCTCTCTCTCTCTCTCTCTCTCTCTCCCTCTCTCTCTCTCTCTCTCTCTGTCTCTCTGTCTCTCTCTCTGTCTCTCTCTCTCTCTCTCTCTCCCTCTCTCTCTCTCTCTCTCTCTGTCTCTCTGTCTCTCTCTCTGTCTCTCTGTCTCTCCCTCTCTCGCTCTCTCTCTCTATTTCCTCTCTCTCTCTCTGTAAGTCCAGAACAAGACAATACTCAGAGTACACACAGTACACAACAAGACAATACTCAGAGTACACACAGTACACAGAAAGACAATACTCAGAGTACACACAGTACACAGAAAGACAATACTCAGAGTACACACAGTACACAGAAAGACAATACTCAGAGTACACACAGTACACAGAAAGACAATACTCAGAGTACACACAGTACACAGCAGACTGAAGCTGAGCAACAAGGGGCTGCTGGTTCTGAGGCTGCTGTTTCGGGTTCTGGTGGTCCAGATGCGGCTGGGCCGGTCTCTGCTGGTTCGGGTGCAGTTGGTCCGGTCTCTACTGGTCTGGTCTTTGCTGGTTCAGGTGCGGCTGGTCCAGTCTCTGCTGGTCCAGTCTTTGCTGGTTCGGGTGCGACTGGTCCAGTCTCTGCTGGTCCAGTCTCTGCTGGTCCAGTCTCTGCTGGTCCGGTCTCTGCTGGTTCTGGGGGGGCTGGTCCAGTCTTTACTGGTCCAGTCTCTGTTGGTCCAGTTTCTGCTGGTTCAGTCTCTGCTGGTCCAGTCTTTACTGGTCCAGTCTCTGTTGGTCCAGTTTCTGCTGGTTCAGTCTCTGCTGGTCCAGTCTTTACTGGTCCAGTCTCTGTTGGTCCAGTTTCTGCTGGTTCAGTCTCTGCTGGTCCAGTCTTTACTGGTCCAGTCTCTGTTGGTCCAGTTTCTGCTGGTCCAGTCCGTGCTGGTCCGGTCTCTGCTGGTTCTGGTGAGGCTGGTCCGGTCTCTGCTGGTTCTCGGGGGGCTGGTCCAGTCTCTGCTGGTTCAGGTGCTGTTGTGGAGGTTACTGATCAATCACATGCTGACAGTATTAATAGTGACACAGTCGACACACAGACTGAAACGAAGGAGGCAGAATGTTCTCTGGAGGAGGAAAGTGAGATGTTGGTGGATGAAGACTCTTCTAAAGTGAAGAAGAGGAAGCTGACTAGTGACGAGGGTCAGTCGTCTGGTAAAGAGAAGAAGAGGAAGGTGAATAGTGACGAGGGTCAGTCGTCTGGTAAAGTGAAGAAGAGGAAGCTGACTAGTGACGAGGGTCAGTCATCTGGTAAAGTGAAGAAGAGGAAGGTGACTAGTAACGAGGGTCAGTCGTCTGGTAAAGTGAAGAAGAGGAAGCTGACTAGTGACGAGGGTCAGTCATCTGGTAAAGTGAAGAAGAGGAAGGTGACTAGTGACGAGGGTCAGTCGTCTGGTAAAGTGAAGAAGAGGAAGGTGAATAGTGACGAGGGTCAGTCGTCTGGTAAAGTGAAGAAGAGGAAGGTGACTAGTGACGAGGGTCGGTCGTCTGGTAAAGTGAAGAAGAGGAAGGTGACTAGTGACGAGGGTCGGTCGTCTGGTAAAGTGAAGAAGAGGAAGGTGACTAGTGACGAGGGTCAGTCGTCTGGTAAAGTGAAGAAGAGGAAGGTGACTAGTGACGAGGGTCAGTCGTCTGGTAAAGTGAAGAAGAGGAAGGTGAATAGTGACGAGGGTCAGTCGTCTGGTAAAGTGAAGAAGAGGAAGGTGACTAGTAACGAGGGTCAGTCGTCTGGTAAAGTGAAGAAGAGGAAGGTGAATAGTGACGAGGGTCAGTCGTCTGGTAAAGTGAAGAAGAGGAAGGTGACTAGTAACGAGGGTCAGTCGTCTGGTAAAGTGAAGAAGAGGAAGGTGAATAGTGACGAGGGTCAGTCGTCTGGTAAAGTGAAGAAGAGGAAGGTGACTAGTAACGAGGGTCAGTCGTCTGGTAAAGTGAAGAAGAGGAAGGTGACTAGTGACGAGGGTCGGTCGTCTGGTAAAGTGAAGAAGAGGAAGGTGACTAGTGACGAGGGTCAGTCGTCTGGTAAAGTGAAGAAGAGGAAGGTGACTAGTGACGAGGGTCAGTCGTCTGGTAAAGTGAAGAAGAGGAAGGTGACTAGTGACGAGGGTCAGTCGTCTGGTAAAGTGAAGAAGAGGAAGGTGAATAGTGACGAGGGTCAGTCGTCTGGTAAAGTGAAGAAGAGGAAGGTGACTAGTGACGAGGGTCGGTCGTCTGGTAAAGTGAAGAAGAGGAAGGTGACTAGTGACGAGGGTCAGTCGTCTGGTAAAGTGAAGAAGAGGAAGGTGACTAGTGACGAGGGTCAGTCGTCTGGTAAAGTGAAGAAGAGGAAGGTGACTAGTGACGAGGGTCGGTCGTCTGGTAAAGTGAAGAAGAGGAAGGTGACTAGTGACGAGGGTCGGTCGTCTGGTAAAGTGAAGAAGAGGAAGGTGACTAGTGACGAGGGTCGGTCGTCTGGTAAAGTGAAGAAGAGGAAGGTGACTAGTGACGAGGGTCGGTCGTCTGGTAAAGTGAAGAAGAGGAAGGTGACTAGTGACGAGGGTCAGTCGTCTGGTAAAGTGAAGAAGAGGAAGGTGACTAGTGACGAGGGTCAGTCGTCTGGTAAAGTGAAGAAGAGGAAGGTGAATAGTGACGAGGGTCAGTCGTCTGGTAAAGTGAAGAAGAGGAAGGTGACTAGTAACGAGGGTCAGTCGTCTGGTAAAGTGAAGAAGAGGAAGGTGAATAGTGACGAGGGTCAGTCGTCTGGTAAAGTGAAGAAGAGGAAGGTGACTAGTAACGAGGGTCAGTCGTCTGGTAAAGTGAAGAAGAGGAAGGTGAATAGTGACGAGGGTCAGTCGTCTGGTAAAGTGAAGAAGAGGAAGGTGACTAGTGACGAGGGTCAGTCGTCTGGTAAAGTGAAGAAGAGGAAGGTGACTAGTGACGAGGGTCAGTCGTCTGGTAAAGTGAAGAAGAGGAAGCTGACTAGTGACGAGGGTCAGTCGTCTGGTAAAGTGAAGAAGAGGAAGGTGACTAGTGACGAGGGTCAGTCGTCTGGTAAAGTGAAGAAGAGGAAGGTGACTAGTGACGAGGGTCAGTCGTCTGGTAAAGTGAAGAAGAGGAAGGTGAATAGTGACGAGGGTCAGTCGTCTGGTAAAGTGAAGAAGAGGAAGGTGACTAGTGACGAGGGTCAGTCGTCTGGTAAAGTGAAGAAGAGGAAGGTGACTAGTGACGAGGGTCAGTCGTCTGGTAAAGTGAAGAAGAGGAAGGTGACTAGTGACGAGGGTCAGTCGTCTGGTAAAGTGAAGAAGAGGAAGGTGACTAGTGACGAGGGTCAGTCGTCTGGTAAAGTGAAGAAGAGGAAGGTGACTAGTGACGAGGGTCAGTCGTCTGGTAAAGTGAAGAAGACCTCTCCTCAGAGTGAGCTCAGCCTGCAGTCAGGTGAGAGTGAAGGTGATGAGGAGAGTGATGTGGAGTCTCTAGCTTCCTCACAGACGTGGACTCACAAGAGGAGTGTCTACTCTTTAACCAGTATTAAGACGTTCCTGCAGGACACTAAGGGACTCAGGAATGTTAGAGTTGAAAGCGTCTTCCCTGATTTACAGCTCTTTGTTGATTCACTGACCAGGAGACTTACCGTATAAAGAAAATAGTTCAAAAGATCAAAAAACAGTTCAAAGATGATGAATAAATCTGATAGATATTCCTTTTTTTTCTTGTTTTGTTCACTTGCTTTTGTTTTACAATTTTTTTTCTATGCCATGGGGGACATACGAATAGGAAGCCTGAACATAAATGGAGCAAGGGATGATGGGAAAAGGGCTTCTCTTTTCAAGCTGTGTTCTATTAAAAAGTTGGATGTTATTTTTATACAAGAGACACAAAGTACCTCTGATAACGAGGCTGACTGGAGGACAGAATGGACTGGTGATGATATAGACACACAGTACCTCTGATAACGAGGCTGACTGGAGGACAGAATGGACTGATGATGATATAGAGACTCACAGTACCTCTGATAACGAGGCTGACTGGAGGACAGAATGGACTGGTGATGATATAGAGACACACAGTACCTCTGATAACGAGGCTGACTGGAGGACAGAATGGACTGGTGATGATATAGAGACACAGTACCTCTGATAACGAGGCTGACTGGAGGACAGAATGGACTGATGATGATATAGAGACTCACAGTACCTCTGATAACGAGGCTGACTGGAGGACAGAATGGACTGGTGATGATATAGAGACACACAGTACCTCTGATAACGAGGCTGACTGGAGGACAGAATGGACTGGTGATGATATAGAGACTCACAGTACCTCTGATAACGAGGCTGACTGGAGGACAGAATGGACTGGTGATGATATAGAGACACACAGTACCTCTGATAACGAGGCTGACTGGAGGACAGAATGGACTGGTGATGATATAGAGACTCACAGTACCTCTGATAACGAGGCTGACTGGAGGACAGAATGGACTGGTGATGATATAGAGACACAGTACCTCTGATAACGAGGCTGACTGGAGGACAGAATGGACTGGTGATGATATAGACACACAGTACCTCTGATAACGAGGCTGACTGGAGGACAGAATGGACTGGTGATGATATAGAGACACAGTACCTCTGATAACGAGGCTGACTGGAGGACAGAATGGACTGGTGATGATATAGAGACACAGTACCTCTGATAACGAGGCTGACTGGAGGACAGAATGGACTGGTGATGATATAGAGACTCACAGTACCTCTGATAACGAGGCTGACTGGAGGACAGAATGGACTGGTGATGATATAGAGACACAGTACCTCTGATAACGAGGCTGACTGGAGGACAGAATGGACTGGTGATGATATAGAGACACAGTACCTCTGATAACGAGGCTGACTGGAGGACAGAATGGACTGGTGATGATATAGAGACACAGTACCTCTGATAACGAGGCTGACTGGAGGACAGAATGGACTGGTGATGATATAGACACACAGTACCTCTGATAACGAGACTGACTGGAGGACAGAATGGACTGGTGATGATATAGAGACACAGTACTGAGGATAACGAGGCTGACTGGAGGACAGAATGGACTGGTGATGATATAGACACACAGTACCTCTGATAACGAGGCTGACTGGAGGACAGAATGGACTGGTGATGATATAGAGACACACAGTACCTCTGATAACGAGGCTGACTGGAGGACAGAATGGACTGGTGATGATATAGAGACACACAGTACCTCTGATAACGAGGCTGACTGGAGGACAGAATGGACTGGTGAAACCTTTTTAACTCATAAAACCAGTAACAGTTGTGGTGTTGGAATTCTTTTTTCCAAAAACTTTATTCCTCAGTCGGTAGAATGTGAAGAAGTTCTTAAAGGTCGTCTGTTAAAAGTAAGAGCAGTGTATGAAAATGTAAAGATGGTATTTATTAATATTTATGCTCCAGTTGTGGGAGCGGAGAGACTCGTGTTTCTAGATGTTTTAAACGAGGTGATTGAGAAGTGTAACAGTGAAGAATATGTCTTCATCGGTGGAGACTTTAACTGCACTGAGGACAGCAGGTTAGACAGGAACCATGCAGAGCCTCACGCTGCCTCTCATGGAGGCTCAGGAGTTGTGTGATGTGTGGAGAGGCTTTCACAACAAACAGAGACACCTGGACACATGTTAAGGATCATTTACTGTCTATGGCCAGGCTTGATCGTTTTTATTGTTTTAAGCATCATTTTAATGTTTTTAAAAGGTGTTTGATCAGCCCTGTTGGCTTTTCTGATCACTCGCTTGTAACAGCCTCTGTTTTTATAAAATGTGTAAAACCCAGTAGTGCTTATTGGCATTTTAACACGGCTTTACTGGAGGAGAAGAACTTCAGAGAAACTTTTAGTTTTTTTGGGAAAAATCACCAAAATATGAAACATGATTTTGTGTCTTTACAGCAGTGGTGGGATTTTGGAAAGGTCCAAATCAAACAGTTCTGTCAACAGTACACTCAGAATGTCACAAGAACCTTGACTAGTTCAGTGAAAGCTCTGGAGTCTGAAGTGGAGGAACTCAGAGACTTAGCTGAGACCACAAGAGACCAACGACACATTGAGACACTTGAAGTCAAAAAGTGTGTGTTAGCCAACCTGCTGAGTGTCTCAGCTCAGGGGGCTCTGGTTAGGTCCCGCTTTCAGAATGTAGACCAAATGGATGTCCCATCACATTTTGTCTTTGGTCTCGAGCGTAAAGGTTCATTCATAGTTTAAGGTCTGACACTGGGCAGGTTCTGTCTGATCACACTGCAATCCGTAAACATGCTGTCAGCTTCTACAGTAACCTGTTCAAATGTGAGCACAGAGAGGAGCAGGCTGTGTTTCACAGCTTCTGTGCTGGTCTTCCTCAGGTTGAACAGCAGAGTAACATGGAGTTGGAAGCAGCTCTCTCATCTGATGAACTTTATGCTGCTCTGCAGAGCATGCAAAGTGGGAAAGCTCCTGGAATCGATGGAATACCTGTTGACTTCTATAAGTCTTTGTGGTCGGTGGTGGGGGGGGATCTGCTGGCAGTACTGAGTGACAGTCTTGCCGGAGGACATCTGCCGCTTAGCTGCAGGAGAGCGGTCCTTACATTACTGCCGAAGAAAGGTGACCTGCAGTTCATTAAAAACTGGAGGCCCGTGTCTCTGCTCTGCTCTGACTATAAGCTCCTCTCTAAGGTGTTGGCAACGCGGCTGAGCAGAGTGATGGAACAGGTGATTCAGTGTGATCAGACCTACTGTGTACCGGGCAGGCTGATCACTGATAACATTATTTTGGTTCGAGACCTTTTAGAGATATGTAAGCTGTTTGGCCTCAAAGCTGGATTTATATCAATAGATCAAGAAAAAGCTTTTGATCGTGTCGAGCATGAATATCTATGGCTCACGTTGAGTGCCTTTGGTTTTAGTCCTGGTTTTATTGATACAGTTAAGGTTTTATATTGTGACATTCAGAGCGTCCTCAAAATCAATGGTGGTTTGAGCGCTCCGTTTCATGTTCAAAGGGGAGTTCGACAAGGCTGCGCCCTCTCTGGCATGTTATATTCTCTAGCCATCGAGCCGTTGTTGAACAAACTTAGATCTGATCTTAAAGGGCTGATTATTCCTGGTTGCAATACACCTTTAAAATTGTCAGCCTATGCAGACGATGTGGTCATCCTGGTGGACAGCCAACAGGATATTGACACGTTGGAAAAAAACGTTGTTCAGTTTGGCTCAATATCCTCAGCTAAAGTTAACTGGGACAAAAGTGAAGCTCTCAGTGTTGGTGGACTAGAGAAGAAGCTCAGTTTGCCTGGGGGGTTGATTTGGAAGACGGAGGGGCTGAAATATTTGGGAGTGTTTTTAGGTGATCAATCATTTGTTTTTAAAAACTGGGAAAATGTTCTTGAGAAGGTCAGAGGTCGTTTAGCAAAGTGGAAGTGGATTATAACCAAAATGTCATACAGAGGTCGAGTCCTCATCATTAATAATTTGGTATCGTCCACTTTATGGCATCGCCTGTCATGTGTTGATCCCCCACCTGATCTGCTGTCAAAGATCCAGGCTCTTCTTGTGAACTTCTTCTGGGACGGACTGCATTGGGTGCCTCAGAGTGTGCTGTATCTGCCGAAGGATGACGGAGGACAGGGCCTGATCCATCTGAGCAGCAGGGGGGCTACCTTCCGGTTCCAGTTCCTACAAAGGTTCCTGTGTGGTCCTGCTGATTTAGTGTGGAGGCCGCTGGCTTGCACCATTTTGAGTCAGCTAGGTGGACTGGGACTGAACAGATCTTTGTTTCTGATGGACTTAAAACAGACTGACATCAAGGAATTACCAGTTTTCTATCGTGGACTGTTTGAGGTGTGGAGCCTCCTTAATAAAAAAAGGCTGGGACATCACAGCTCAATGTACTGGCTGCTCCAGGAACCAGTTCTTTATGGGACCCGTTTCAGTGCAGTCTGTCAGGTGGGGCCGACTCTGCTCAGGCGGTTCTGTGAGTCTAATGTGGTGACTCTGGGACATGTAGTTCAGCTCGCAGGTGCAAACTTGGACAATGCAGCTCCTCTTGCCTGTCGACTAGAGGTGAAATCGACTCGAGCTATCTCTCTTCTGCTCAATAGATGGAGAGAAGCTCTCACAGTTAGTGAGCGGACTCTGTTAAACCTGATGATAATGATGTATTCCCTTCGGTGAACATTTTCCCAGATTTTAAGGACTGTACAGGATTGTTTTTAAAGAGTGGGAGTTCCTCTGAGTTTTCTTTCCAAGATGCAAAAGGAAAATGAATGTATAAAACTTTTGTCAAAGTTTTGCACAGGGACAAATTAAAGGGTAAAACTGACACTCCATGGAGAGCTCACTTAGGTCTCAGTGACAGTGTTGGACCTGAATGGAGAGCGCTGTATAAACCACCATTGACCTGCAGTGGAGGGTTATACATGGTATCGTGGCTGTGAATGCTTTTGTCTCGGTCATTAATTCTGATGTCAGTCATGAATGTCCATTTTGCACTCATCGTGAGACTGTTTTTCATTGTTTCATGGAGTGTTGTCGACTGCTGCCGCTGTTCACAATGTTGGGACAGCTTTTTGGACTGTTTGGGGAAGTTTTCTCCAAACGTGTTTTCATTCTAGGATACAGATACTCTCAGGAGAGTAAACGTAGTTTCATTCTGGGATACAGATACTCTCAGAAGAGTAAACGTGTTTTCATTCTGGGATACAGATACTCTCAGAAGAGTAAACGTGTTTTCATTCTGGGATACAGATACTCTCAGGAGAGTAAATGTGTTTTCATTCTGGGATACAGATACTCTCAGGAGAGTAAATGTAGTTTCATTCTGGGATACAGATACTCTCAGGAGAGTAAATGTGTGTTCATTCTGGGATACAGGTACTCTCAGGAGAGTAAATGTAGTTTCATTCTGGGATACAGATACTCTCAGGAGAGTAAACGTGTTTTCATTCTGGGATACAGGTACTCTCAGGAGAGTAAACGTGTTTTCATTCTGGGATACAGATACTCTCAGGAGAGTAAATGTAGTTTCATTCTGGGATACAGATACTCTCAGGAGAGTAAACGTGTTTTCATTCTGGGATACAGATACTCTCAGGAGAGTAAACGTAGTTTCATTCTGGGATACAGGTACTCTCAGAAGAGTAAAGGTAGTTTCATTCTGGGATACAGGTACTCTCAGAAGAGTAAATGTAGTTTCATTCTGGGATACAGGTACTCTCAGAAGAGTAAACGTAGTTTCATTCTGGGATACAGGTACTCTCAGGAGAGTAAAGGTAGTTTCATTCTGGGATACAGATACTCTCAGGAGAGTAAAGGTAGTTTCATTCTGGGATACAGATACTCTCAGGAGAGTAAACGTAGTTTCATTCTGGGATACAGGTACTCTCAGGAGAGTAAACGTAGTTTCATTCTGGGATACAGATACTCTCAGGAGAGTAAAGGTAGTTTCATTCTGGACTACAGGTACTCTCAGGAGAGTAAAGACAAATGCCATCTTTTTAACTTCATTCTGGGGACTGCAAAGATGGCCGTGTATCTGAGCAGGAGAAACCGAATAGAGAAAGCGGTGGATGATGATGCTGTGTTTGTGTTTGTGTTTGTAAAAATGGTGAAAGCTCGTTTAAAAATAGATTTTAATTATTACAGAATGATGAAGGATCTGGAAAGATTCTCCAGTGTATGGTGTTATAAACATGTGCTTTGTCGGGTTGTAGATGACGAGCTGTCCTTCAGAAAGGTATTGACATGATTTGGATTCTGTGAATCTTGTTTTAATGATGTGGTGTTTTTGAACCTCAACTACTGTTGAGCTTTTTTTTTAAATCTTGAATATTTAATAAAGTTTTGTTAAAATTCAAAAAAAAAAATCTCTCTCTCTCTCTCTCTCTCTCTCTGTCTCTCTCTC
>NC_133802.1:35955852-35992349 GCF_043250625.1 Sebastes fasciatus | reverse complement strand
GTCCTGCACGGAGCTAACGGCTAACGTTAACTAGCTCTCGTCCTGCCCATTTCAACACGGATTTGTTGTTGGCATTGTGGCGTTATGGGGGAAAACATCCCCTGAATAGTCCCCGATAGTGAGTTTACTGCGTACCAAACACATTTTCTATCATCCCCAACGACCGGACAGCTTTAGACTTGAGTTGTCCAAAACTATTCACGAGTTCAATACTGAATAGTTCAGAAGAACGCCGTCATAGCTTTAAGGCAGGAATGAACTTTGCATCGGAAGGAGCCAGTTGAGGTGGTTCCTACATCTGGTTAGGACACCTCTCTGTGGAGGTGAGGCCAGAGGGATTCTATATCCTGTCATTACCCATCTGACTCTACGGGATGCCTGAGTTCTCCCAGAAGGAGCTCGAGGACGTGGCGAGGGAGGTAGCCTCCTACCTCCACACACCAGACCCAGATAAGCGGTGGGAAATGGATTGATGAATGGACCTCTTTTTCTCTGCATAACAATTTTCCTCCCCACTATACACACACTCTAAACATCCCTTCGGTCTGCGGGAGGGTTTTTGACAAACCACAACGAGAGTCCTTGAGAAATCCTCTTCAGCTACATTTCAGCCCGTTGTGCTGCTCTTTCTGCTGCTACATCTGGTCACTTTGTCCACTGACCTTTGCTGCAGTCTTGTTTGTGAACGCTGCTTCTTTTGGTTTGAGCAAAATCCAGTCGGACAAATTCATCTGGATTTGCCTGCAGTGAGATGCAGGTTGACTTTCTGAGCATCTTCTGTTCCACTGTTGAGGATAATCAACAGAAACGGCTCTGAGGCGAAAGCCGGTGCATTTCAGTTCTTACTCTTTCCTCGTTGGTTAACTGCACAGATAATATTAATCTGTAGGATTTCATTTGACTTTATTAAGTTATGTTGATTATTAATTCTGCAGTTCTCTGTTCTCTGTTTTTAAACCACTTCATTATTAGCATCTTGGCTGCTGGGATTCTCTTTTGAAGAAGTAATGCATCAGTGCACGCAGCCGGAGCAGATCCACAGTTATCATTTTAATAACAGCAGGATCTTTTCTGAGGAATAACAACCAATAACAATTTGGCTTTTAGAAGCACTTCATTAAACATAACTACCAACAATGTGTGTTTCCATTAAATGTGTTCTTATTTATCTGTTCTTGTATTTCCAGGAGTGAGTGATGGGTGAATCAGGGAGGGATGGCCCTTTTAACTATCTCATCATGCAACACGCAGAAGGCCGTGATCTAATGTCATACTTTATCAGGTTTATAAAAAGAAACTTGATTATTAAAACTTGCTTCATCTCTGACTGTTCCGGCCGTGGATCCGTTTGTGTGTATTGGAGGTGATCCTGCCCTCTGCTTCTCTTTCCCCCCTCTCCTGCACCGCTGTTCCAGATCGGCAAGCAGGGTGAAGTTTAAAAGGCTCCGGAGGAGGAGGAGCCGGCGGGGCCAGTGGAGCCGGTTCGGCTGTCCAGGGTTGCGTGATGTGGACCGACTCGTGCCGTTCCTCTGTGTTTTTCTAGTTATCTATCTGTCTTACTGTGTCCGTGAGCTTGACTTTAGTTCAGTACTTGAAGTTGTGTAGCTGTCACTTCTGGTTCTGTTTAGTTAAATAAACCTTCTTTGCTGTTGCATCAACCTCTCTTTTCCTCATTTCCTCTTTTCCACCCGGTTTTACTTTTCATTGTTGAAATAATAACTTAACAATGTTCACTTTTAACGCTCGCTCCAAATACTGCGTCACTTGCTCCGTGCATTGCTCGTTGTGCTACATCACTTGACCGAATGCAAAAGCGTCCACATTCAACATATCCGGTGTTTGTAGAAACGTACAATGACAAAAAAAAATCCCGGCGACTGGGCTGAAGATTGTAGATTCACTAGAAATAAAAAAATATGATGCAACACAAAAGAACGTCTCCGTTCTCTCTGTGTGGTAAAAGGCCTTTTCTTTCAAAATCCACACCTCCGGTTAGTAAGAGAGGTTTGATCTGATCCCAAATTCAGTTTACAACTGGCCCTGATCTCATCAAGATTAAGACTTTGGATGCTCTCACCAGAGCCACAGACGACAGCATGTGACTGTTCTCCAGGTTCAGAACATGACATCATTTGGCCTACGCCTTATCCAGAGCCACCTGCCATTTGTGCAGTACTCCTCATGATGAGTAAAGGAAGCTGTAGAATAAGTGGATTGCTCCCTTGCTACAGATATTGTTAAGGCAGAATACAAAAAATATATAATCCTGCGTATAAATTATTTCAAAGTATGCAACACATAAAAGAAAAAAGAACCAGAAGACAGATTTGTCTTTGGTCTTTGTTGCAGGAATCAGCTCTGATGTGCTAGAAATGTTTAATCAATATCTAATCAATAGAATATAAAACTTTATTAATCCCTCGGGGGGATAAAAAGTTAAGGAACGCTTTGCTGCATATTGGAGGACAAAGGGATACATCCATATTCCCTCCTCCACCACGTTACTGTTTTCTATTAAATGGTACCATTCAGGACTCCATGAAGTCTAACGGCCACAGAATGACCTCATATGGAGGCTTCATCCTCAGTAGAGCTACACAGCCAGTGGATGATATTCCCCAAAATGCATCTGTTAACAGCGCAGTACCCGCAGTGGAAATGAACAAGACTTTTATGATTAAACCCTAAAAATCCTCTCAGGTCTGCAGCTAGAATCCAGATAAACAGACGGTTGTGCTCACTCAGTCAGCAGCTTCCCAGTAGAACCACAATGTTCTACCATGTGTCACTGGTGTGCATGTCCATTAGTGTTCTAGACATCACTGAATGATTTCCAGAGCATGCTTTTCTCTGAGGGCAGTATGAGGGAAAGGGTTCAAAGGGAGAACGTATAATAGTTTTTACACGGTGAGATGAAAATACTAAAAGCACAAAGCTGAACAATCCACCTGACGATGTTCATTAGACAGACAGCTCCCGTGTTTCTCTTGATTTAGGACAAATTTGCACACGTTTAAATTTTTTCCTTTTGGTTATCACGACCTGTTTCTGGCTCTGTACAGCGTGTATAAGCCCTACTGGTTCCACCTGGACGACAATAGAGACAGAGAGAGTAGAGAGTACAGAGTTCGTGCAGCTCCCGAAGTTGACCTTTGCTCGACGCAGCGAAAAGCCGTCGTGGCGCGGACGTAAGCCGAGGGAAATAACGGGTTTCAGAGGTCAGTGGTGGCGTTGTCACGTTGTGTCTGAAAGGACCTTCAGTGAGAGACAGAGAGTGAAATGGAGAGAACTAAGAGAAAGAGATACTCAAGCAGAGGCAAAAAATAGATGAATGAATGAATAAAAACTGATGAATATCTGTTTATACCAGAGATTCACACAAGTCATTCGGGATTCTTACCTGAGAATTAAAAGTAAATCTAAAAGTATTTAACATTAAAAATGCTGTTTCAGTGTATTTCAAGGGAATGCAGAAACCAAAGGGGGAGGACCCCCTCCCCCCGCTTTGCTTTAGAAATCCTCCCTATCGTTGAGGTCTCAAGGTTGGCGAGTCTGGTCAAAGGATCATTAAAATCAGGTGCAGATTATCTGTTCATTAGAAATCTAGTTCTCAAGGTCAAAGAAAACGTTATTATCCCCTCGGGGCAGTTTGTTGTCCAGTCAGCGAGACCACACAGCCATCACACAACAACAATACACACAATAAACAGCCTATTAAAGGCAATAAATACAAAGGCTTACAACAAACATCATTACAGGGCATTGTTTAGGAAACCAATGGCAGTCGGAACAAAAGAACTTCTGAGCCTGTTGGTCCTACATGTAGGCAGACTGTATCTGCGGCCTGACGGGAGCAACCTGAACTCATTGAAGGGGGGATGGCTAGGATCAGCTGGGATCAGCTAGGATCAGCTAGGATCAGCTGGGATCAGCTGGGATCAGCTAGGACTGACTGAGCCTTCTTCAAGGTCCTACTTTAGAACAAAGGAGTCAACTCATTCAGGGCGGTGCCTGCAATTTTGCTGCACACTTTGACTATGCCCTGCAAATTGTTCCTGTTTTTGAGGGTGAGCATCCCATAGCAGCTGATACAAGAGAAGGACAAGACAGATTCAATAAAACCAGAGTAAAACATGTTCATAAAAGTGTCACAGACATGTTGTCCTAAAGGTGGCCCAACAGAGGAACGCTTATCCGAGATGGAAAAGGTTTGCTCTCCGGCCATAATGACGTACTCATCAAGTTCTCAACACACGGCAATGTCTTGAGTACAAGGAGACATTGGCCTGATGGTGGCACTGAAAAAACACATAACTGGGTACATCACTGGGTCATCACTGGGTACATCACTGGGTACATCACTGGGTCATCACTGGGTACATCACTGGGTCATCACTGGGTCATCACTGGGTACATCACTGGGTACATCACTGGGTCATCACTGGGTACATCACTGGGTACATCACTGGGTACATCACTGGGTCATCACTGGGTACATCACTGGGTCATCACTGGGTCATCACTGGGTACATCACTGGGTACATCACTGGGTCATCACTGGGTACATCACTGGGTACATCACTGGGCACATCACTGGGTCATCACTGGGTCATCACTGGGTACATCACTGGGTCATCACTGGGTCATCACTGGGTCATCACTGGGTCATCACTGGGTCATCACTGGGTACATAACTGGGTATATCACTGGGTACATCACTGGGTCATCACTGGGTACATCACTGAGTCATCACTGGGTCATCACTGGGTCATCACTGGGTCATCACTGGGTACATCACTGAGTCATCACTGGGTACATCACTGGGTACATCACTGGGTCATCACTGGGTCATCACTGGGTACATCACTGGGTCATCACTGGGTACATCACTGGGTACATAACTGGGTATATCACTGGGTACATCACTGGGTACATCACTGGGTACATCACTGGGTTCATCACTGGGTCATCACTGGGTCATCACTGGGTACATCACTGGGTACATCACTGGGTACATAACTGGGTACATCACTGGGTCATCACTGGGTACATCACTGGGTCATCACTGGGTACATCACTGGGTCATCACTGGGTCATCACTGGGTCATCACTGGGTACATCACTGGGTACATAACTGGGTACATCACTGGGTCATCACTGGGTACATCACTGGGTCATCACTGGGTCATCACTGGGTACATCACTGGGTTCATCACTGGGTACATCACTGGGTACATAACTGGGTATATCACTGGGTACATCACTGGGTACATCACTGGGTTCATCACTGGGTCATCACTGGGTCATCACTGGGTACATCACTGGGTACATCACTGGGTACATCACTGGGTACATAACTGGGTACATCACTGGGTCATCACTGGGTACATCACTGGGTCATCACTGGGTCATCACTGGGTCATCACTGGGTACATCACTGGGTACATCACTGGGTCATCACTGGGTCATCACTGGGTACATCACTGGGTACATCACTGGGTCATCACTGGGTCATCACTGGGTACATCACTGGGTCATCACTGGGTACATCACTGGGTCATCACTGGGTACATCACTGGGTACATAACTGGATACATCACTGGGTCATCACTGGGTCATCACTGGGTACATCACTGGGTACATCACTGGGTACATCACTGGGTCATCACTGGGTCATCACTGGGTCATCACTGGGTCATCACTGGGTCATCACTGGGTCATCACTGGGTACATCACTGGGTACATCACTGGGTACATCACTGGGTCATCACTGGGTACATCACTGGGTACATCACTGGGTACATCACTGGGTACATCACTGGGTACATCACTGGGTACATCACTGGGTTCATCACTGGGTCATCACTGGGTCATCACTGGGTACATCACTGGGTACATCACTGGGTACATAACTGGGTACATCACTGGGTCATCACTGGGTACA
This sequence comes from Sebastes fasciatus, assembly GCF_043250625.1. Taxonomy (NCBI): domain Eukaryota; kingdom Metazoa; phylum Chordata; class Actinopteri; order Perciformes; family Sebastidae; genus Sebastes; species Sebastes fasciatus. The sequence continues at coordinate 35,986,405 of NC_133802.1, read as the reverse complement.
TCACTGGGTCATCACTGGGTACATCACTGGGTCATCACTGGGTCATCACTGGGTCATCACTGGGTACATCACTGGGTACATCACTGGGTACATCACTGGGTACATAACTGGGTACATCACTGGGTCATCACTGGGTACATCACTGGGTCATCACTGGGTCATCACTGGGTCATCACTGGGTACATCACTGGGTACATCATTGGGTCATCACTGGGTACATCACTGGGTCATCACTGGGTACATCACTGGGTCATCACTGGGTCATCACTGGGTCATCACTGGGTACATCACTGGGTACATCACTGGGTCATCACTGGGTCATCACTGGGTACATCACTGGGTACATCACTGGGTCATCACTGGGTCATCACTGGGTACATCACTGGGTCATCACTGGGTACATCACTGGGTCATCACTGGGTACATCACTGGGTACATAACTGGGTACATCACTGGGTCATCACTGGGTCATCACTGGGTACATCACTGGGTACATCACTGGGTACATCACTGGGTCATCACTGGGTCATCACTGGGTCATCACTGGGTCATCACTGGGTCATCACTGGGTCATCACTGGGTACATCACTGGGTACATCACTGGGTACATCACTGGGTCATCACTGGGTACATCACTGGGTACATCACTGGGTACATCACTGGGTACATCACTGGGTACATCACTGGGTACATCACTGGGTTCATCACTGGGTCATCACTGGGTCATCACTGGGTACATCACTGGGTACATCACTGGGTCATCACTGGGTCATCACTGGGTCATCACTGGGTCATCACTGGGTACATCACTGGGTACATCACTGGGTACATCACTGGGTATATCACTGGGTACATCACTGGGTACATCACTGGGTACATCACTGGGTATATCACTGGGTACATCACTGGGTTCATCACTGGGTCATCACTGGGTTCATCACTGGGTCATCACTGGGTACATCACTGGGTACATCACTGGGTACATCACTGGGTACATCATTGGGTCATCACTGGGTACATCACTGGGTCATCACTGGGTCATCACTGGGTACATCACTGGGTACATCACTGGGTCATCACTGGGTCATCACTGGGTACATCACTGGGTACATCACTGGGTCATCACTGGGTACATCACTGGGTACATCACTGGGTACCAGTAATATCCGGACAGCGTTTCACGGTAGGCCGTCTAAAAGTATCAAGATCAGGTTCAACCTCAGTGTCCTCAGGCAGTTCCAGCAGTGCAGATGTAATCCCCTGAGGAGCAGGCTTCACAGGACCAGCTGGGGAACAGCAAGTGTGGAGAATGAATGAGTAACACCTCCTCCTCCTCCTAATTCATCGGCTCCTCTTCATCGGCCTTTGATAGAAGCAGCTCGGCTGCCAACTGCTCGAGTGGAGCGGCTCAGCGGCCAACAGTGGAGGGCTATGTTTGGACCTGGCATTGTGCACCACGTCTAACAAGTGTGAATGTGAAGGAGGATGTTGTTGAAAGGAGGTTGAATATGTTAACGTGAGGCCACAAGGAAGAAGAATGTGTGAAACAATAAAGATGATATCTGCGGTTCTGTCCATCGTGAGTCCGATAATGTAGTGCAATGCTAAATTGGTAGACTACTCTTTTAATGCTAACAAAATCATTGTTTCATCATCTCAGTTTCTAATTAGATGGTGTGGTAATGAAAGAATAAGGACACACGTTTTAGGTTTTCAGAGGAACTGATGGAACAAAGTTACCGAGGCGAGGAGGAAAGAAGTGTAGGGGAAGGGCGAGCGTTCAGCTCTCTATAGCAAATGATACCAAAGGGATGACTTTGGAAAAAACCCTCCAATGTTGATGAGTCCGGGCGTCTCTGGCTGGACACGCCCTGCTAGAAGGATGCTAGCATTGATCTTTAAAATTCAAGTTATCTGTTTGTGCAGGCAGATCCGATGTCCTGCCCTAACAACACACAACACTAGAATTTTAATTCAGCAAAACATTAGTGAGGCTGAAAGCAGAACAACTTTAAAGTCAATGCAGCAGACTGCATCTACTGTTTGAGCTCTCTGAGTTTGTCTTCACTGAATGTTAAAGAACAGCTGGAGGTAATAAATAAAAGGCAGAGGGAGGACAGATCAATAAATAAAGTCTGGCGGTCCAATCCAAAATCTTATCGAGCCGTGCACTAAATGCATGCTCACAGGCCGGTGAGTGTTTGAGCGGACTCTCTCATGAATAAAATATGACAGATATGACAGAATCTGATGGAACACAAGTTTGAGCAGTGAAATGATCGTTTCTTAGTTTACACTCTGGAGAGCTTTCAAGATTTCAATGAACAGGGACAGAAAATGACAGATGGTTATGATTTGTTATGTTTTTAGAAAGAAAGTAGATTTTCCTCCCTACAGTAGATAACACTGATCCCATCGCTGGTTCCTTCTACTCTTCAATTGATTTTCTACCTTCGATGCAGCGGTTGGTTTTGGGTCATTTCAGAAGGCGGTGGAAGTCATCGCGCTGAGCGTTGAAAGTTGCCGGAGATGATGGAAGCTTCATCATCCCGTTGACGAGAAACACTCAGAGAGAAGATGAAGGAATCTCACTTTGTCTGTCTGAAAGGAACAAAATCAATCTGAAAACTGATGGTATGACTTAAAAAATGGTCAGCAATAATGTCATGTTTATAAAATATGTAGTGAATTTAAGGTTAAAGAATTCAAATTACAGAGAAAGTAGAACGCAATGAAGTCATTTTTTTAAATAAATGAGGACTTCTTGGCTGAAATGATGTTCAACCTTAATTGTGAAATCCAACAGGGAGCGGGAGGAGAAATCGGTGCGAGGAGGAGGAGAAGGTTTCATATTAGATATAATTAGATTAAACTTTAACAGCAGAGTAAATGTCAGTTATATAAACATGTCTGTAGGATGTCTAAGGATTTGGTAATTAGAGTTTGGCTGTACGGTGTGTTTAGTCTGTTCGAGGTGTACACAGGGCACAGGGTGGTGTAGAAGAGGAAGAGGTTTAGAGGAAGATAAATATAGGAAGGGCGGCGGAATGAAATGCATTTGATGCTTCAATGAATGCTCTGATTTCATGGATGAGAAGAGAAAGTTGGGCTGAAGAGGAGAAGTCGGAGGGAGGGAGTGAAAGAATGGAGGAACAGTGTTGTGGTACCTGAAGCATCCAGACAAAACACCCAGTTCATGTTCAATGTTTCAAATTCCACTGTGCTTGAAATCTGGTTGTATTCTATCGCTACCATGGCGTTGTCTGTGTTTTTAACGCTCTCGGTTGTACTCAGCTCCACCCTCTCGTGTCACTTCTGGTTGCAAAAAAACAAGATGGCGATGACCAAAATGCCGCACTCGAGACTTCAAAACGACAGTCCACAAACCAATCATATTATGTGCTCAGTATTATATGGGTAGTTATTATGTTTGTTGTCTTTCATTCATGTTTTACTAAAGCATTTCCTTTCTACGGGTTTTAAATATTGATTATAAAACAGATGAAGGTCTGTATGAACAGACTGATGAATAAATGATGAAGAAGAGTCGATACGTCCAAACGTATAATCAAACAAGGTGAACATTGGCCTGATGATGGAGGGAGAGGAGAGGTTTCCATGACGATGCATTCTCTGGGTACCACGTATATCCACAATAGATTTCATGTAAATGCCACCATTGGTTGTTGAAATGTCTCACTCTGGACTGAAACATTGGACAGACAGATTAATGGGGAGACCAGACCGTCCCTGATTACAATAATTGCACATGTTAAAATGCTGGTTAATTTTCCCTATGGAGAGGAAGAGGAGGAGAGAGTGAGCTGAATTAGATGTTTGGGTGATTCCAAGCATTTAATGGACCTTTCTGAGAGGAGGAAGGGTGATAATAATAATGGGGGATAAATGCTGGAGGACTGGGTGGTATGCACCATCCACCCTCAGAATAGATGCTATTAGATGGAGTCGATAAGTAGAGGAGGAGGAGGAGGAGGAGGAGGATGGGCAGATGATGAAAATGATGAAAAGGTTGTTTGGGAAACTACCTGGAGCTGAACTGAGGGACTGGATGTGCTGTTTCGATCCACCAGAGGGTTGAATTAATGGATGTTTGGCAGAAAGGCTGTAGCGGGGATCAGGCTGGAGCTGCTGAGATGTGGCGGCTGAGAGGAATAAAAGGACGAGATGGAGACTTATGAGACATAATGTATACGGTGATTGGAGTGGATGGTAGATGCTGTTTAGACTGAGGCTGAAGCTAATGGACTGGGAGAATAAAGACGAGAGGAAGAGAAGGAGGACGTCTTTGTGAGGCCCATTTTCAGTTGTTGATGCTGAAAGTGAGACATTTTTAGGAAGTGAGGACATTCGGTCCCGTCCTCACTTGTGGGGACCAATGGCAGGTTTGGGAGGGTTAAAGATGTAGTCCAATAATAACCTGTTAAACATGTCGTCAGTCACCTGATCCAACTATCACAATATTCAAATGACTTTATTACTTTCTGTTACTTTTGCATCACCTCAATGAAAAGAAGGATCAATAAGATGACTTTCATTTAAACTTAACACCCTCAAAATGACTTCATCGGACCTTCGCAGGCACAATGTATTCGTCCTACGTGACAATGTTCCCCAACTCTGAGGAGTGGTTTTTCCAGCAGGACAATGCTCCATGCCACACAGCCAGGTCAGTGAAGGTGTGGATGAAGGACCACCAGATCAGGACCCTGTCATGGCCAGCCCAATCTCCAGACCTGAATCCCATTGAAAACCTCTGGAATGTGATCAAGAGGAAGATGGATGGTCACAAGCCCTCAAACAAAACCCAGCTGAGGAGTGGCATAAAGTCCCCCAACAGCAATGTGAAAGACTGGTGGAGAGCATGCCAAGACGCATGAAAGCTGTGATTGTAAATCAAGGTTATTCCACCAAAGATTGATTTCTGAACTCTTCCTAAGTTAAAACAGTAGTATTGTGTTGTTTAAACATTAATATGAACTTGTTTTCTTTGCATTATTCCAGATCTGAAAATACTGACTCTTTGTTGTTATTTTGACCAGTTGTCATTTTCTGTAAATAAATGCTCTAAATGACAATAATTATATTTAGATTTGAAATTTGGGAGAAATGTTGTCAGTAGTTTATAGAATAAAACAAAACAATTAATTTTACTCAAACACATACCAATACATAGTAAAACCAGAGAAACTGATCATTTTGAAGTGGTCTCTTCATTTCTTCCAGAGCTGTATATATACAGTATATATATATATATATATAATGATCAAACTGTTTCAGAAGGAGGATAAAACAAATGTCAGATGTTCTTCAGAAAACATATGATGTAATATTTTGAATAAATGTGTTTTTATTCTGACATTTAGACATAAATTCACGGATGTTTTTATGTTTTTAAGGATGAAGCAGCTCTTGAAAATATGAGATTACATAAATGTTTTATCAGAGGTGTGATTCATTCCCAATGTGTTTTAATACTGTTACACACAGACATGTTACCTCCACTGATCAGCCTTAACATGATGACCACCTGCCGAATATTCAGTAGCCTGGACTCCTCTAGACCTCTGAAGGTCTGACCCGTGGAGGCATGGACTCCTCTAGACCTCTGAAGGTCTGACCCGTGGAGGCATGGACTCCACTAGACCTCTGAAGGTCTGACCCGTGGAGGCATGGACTCCACTAGACCTCTGAAGGTCTGACCCGTGGAGGCATGGACTCCTCTAGACCTCTGAAGGTCTGACCCGTGGAGGCATGGACTCCACTAGACCTCTGAAGGTCTGACCCGTGGAGGCGTGGACTCCACTAGACCTCTGAAGGTCTGACCCGTGGAGGCATGGACTCCACTAGACCTCTGAAGGTCTGACCCGTGGAGGCATGGACTCCTCTAGACCTCTGAAGGTCTGACCCGTGGAGGCATGGACTCCACTAGACCTCTGAAGGTCTGACCCGTGGAGGCATGGACTCCACTAGACCTCTGAAGGTCTGACCCGTGGAGGCATGGACTCCTCTAGACCTCTGAAGGTCTGACCCGTGGAGGCATGGACTCCACTAGACCTCTGAAGGTCTGACCCGTGGAGGCATGGACTCCACTAGACCTCTGAAGGTCTGACCCGTGGAGGCATGGACTCCTCTAGACCTCTGAAGGTCTGACCCGTGGAGGCATGGACTCCACTAGACCTCTGAAGGTCTGACCCGTGGAGGCATGGACTCCACTAGACCTCTGAAGGTCTGACCCGTGGAGGCATGGACTCCTCTTGACCTCTGAAGGTCTGACCCGTGGAGGCATGGACTCCTCTAGACCTCTGAAGGTCTGACCCGTGGAGGCATGGACTCCTCTAGACCTCTGAAGGTCTGACCCGTGGAGGCATGGACTCCTCTAGACCTCTGAAGGTCTGACCCGTGGAGGCATGGACTCCTCTAGACCTCTGAAGGTCTGACCCGTGGAGGCATGGACTCCTCTAGACCTCTGAAGGTCTGACCCGTGGAGGCATGGACTCCACTAGACCTCTGAAGGTCTGACCCTTGGAGGCATGGACACGGGTCAGCATGGGCACCCTGACCGGTCCCCATACCAACAAACTGCTCCTCACTGTGTGTTCTGACTCCTTTCTATCAGAACCAGCATTAACTGTTTCAGCAGTTTGAGCTCCAGTAGCTCTTCTATTGGATCAGACAACACGGGTCAGCCTTCACCCCCCCACGTGCATCAATGAGCCTCGGGTCTGACCCTGTCGCCGGTTCACCGGTTCTCCTTCCTTGGACCACTGTTGGTAGGTCCTGACCACTGCAGACCGGGAACATCCCACAAGAGCTGCAGTTCTGGAGATGCTCTGACCCGGTCGTCTAGCCAGCACTATCTGGCCCTCGTCAAAGTCGCTGGTCCTCCTTATGATGGCCCGTTTTTTATGCTTCCTACACAAAGTTCAAAATGTTCACTACCTGTCTATTATATCCCCCCCACTGCCAGGCGCCATGGTAACCAGATAATCCATGTGATTCACTTCACCTGGCAGTGGTCTGACTGTTGTTAATGTTCTGGCTGATCGGTGTAGATCAACCATACGCTCCTTAAACATGTTTGTGAATTTTCAAATGAGGATCATTTACTTACATTTTTTTTTTTTTTGTTCTATGTTTATGTATTTACGTGTCACGTATATGATGTGGTTTTGCCTCTTTCTTTCCCCTGTCTATTAAAATCCAACTATCTAAAAGTCAACCACAGCGTGCAGACGGTGTCCAGTGGACATCAGGTGGACATCAGGTGGACATCAGGTGGACATCAGGTGGACATCAGGTGGACATCAGGTGTGCCGGTGTGGTGCCGGTGTGAGGACTGTTGTTTTGTTTGTTGCTGTGTGACTGTGATTCATAATGAGTAATTTGTCAGCTGAAAAATGAAATAATAAACTAATGATGCTGATTACCAAATGAAGCAGTAAACTGGGTCCAACACAGTTTCCATGATGCTACTGGCCGTGTGACCTGGATTCCGTTTTGTTAATGGAGAACAGGGCGGTGCCATGTGAAGTGTTTACTCCTCTGAACACAGTTAGTCATCCTGTTGCCCCGACACATCCTGTATTGTTCTGAAACTACTGTATCCAACATTTCCACACACGCACCCACCCACACACGGTGGAATCATCTCTCAGTGCGTGCCTTCAGCCCCGGCTGCCAGCTTACATCACATACGAGTGTTGTTAGTGTCCCCGGTGAGGTTGGTCAGCAGCGCGTTGTGTTCAGTCATTGTGCCGGAGGCCCGATGATGCACAGACCTGCAGCTCAGCAGGGAACCGCTTCATTGCTCTCATTTATTTCTGCTTTATAACATTACAGCAGCAGCCTTCTGCAGTTTGACTCCTGCAGCGATGTTGTGAAGACGTGCAGGATGAATGAAGTGTATGAAGCAGAGCTCACCTCAAACCAACACACTCTGAAGAGTGGAGTATGAGCAGCTCTGCATCGGCACAATGGTTCCTGCCTGCAGGCAAAGTAGGCTTTTTTCTTTCATACCAAAAATATCTCTACAGGATGCTGCAGAATACTTCAGTCTGGACCAAACTGGTGGACTGGAGCTGTATTCCACACTACATACTACTGAGAAACACAGTATACAGTACATACTGTAGTATGAAACCGTTAAAGTGATGTATTTAGCAGTATGCTAGACCAGGCTTTAGCCTTTAAACCACCTCTTAAAGGACAAAATAAAAAAAACTTGTACCGCTATTACAATATTACCGAACAATACAACTTAGATTAGTTGTTTGTGTTCTGTTAGTTTACTTTATCAGATACTGCAGGTTTAAACTGTTTATTGTAACAGCTCATAGTGAAGTCAGACCAACAGGATCCTCAACGAGGATCCACAACATTTACTCAAACTGCTTTTTCACTTCCTTTGCGGTGTTGTTGTGGTTCATTTATTCTTCTGTGACAGTTTTGGCCAACGGAACTTTTATAATGCAAGTTGCATGTTACCATAGCAACCAAAGTCCAGGCCCAGCTGAGGTTTGTCTTTATTACATCAAAGGAAACAGCAGCACACGATGACAGGATGGACATTTCTGAGGAGACTAAAGATGTTTAACTTGACTGAGAGGAAAAGGACACAGAGACTAGAGTGGTTGCTGAGTGTCAGACGGTGCAATGAGACTTCAGGATGTTTGCGTTGACAACAGAAGACGGGTCCTCAGGGAGCTCACTGGATTCCATCAAAGCTGTAGTGTTTTGAAAAATCACCTTGTTTTATTCTCATGTGTGAAACTTGTAAGAACCTTCTTCATCCTCAGTTAAGCCTCATGCCTCCTGCATCCTCCTCTCCCATCCTCCTCCTCCTCCTCTTCCTCCTCGGGTGTCCTGAGGTGTGGAGCTACGAGGCTCCGGAGGATAGACAGGATGTGTTTGCTAGAAGAGCCTGTCCCGCCTTCCTGACCTTCACCAACGCTGCCTACCTGTCTGGAGTCACCTTAGAGCTGCCCTGCCACTGCAAACCATCACAGGTAACAGCACCAACACCCCTCATACTATTTATGGAACGTTTCTTTAACTTAACGAACTTATCCATGCCTTTATCTCGAGCAGTGTCCATTACTGCGATGGTCTCTTCACGGGCCTACTACCTAAAAAGACCATCAAACAGCTTCAGATGGTGCAAAATGCAGCTGCTAGAGTTCTTACAAAAACCAAAAGAAGTGATCACATCACTCCAGTACTTCAGTCCCGACACCGGCTCCCAGTACGTCTCAGAACTGACTTCAAAACACTACTGCTTGTTATCAAATCACTAAAGGGGGGGTAGGTCCTAATTACCTCTCAGATATACTTCAGCAGTACACACCTACTAGACCTCTAAGGTCACTGGGAAAACATCTATTAGTAGTACCCAAGGTCAGAAGGAAACATGGTGAGGCTGCTTTTAGCTGCTACGCTGCTCAACTGTGGAACAAACTTCCAGATGAGGTCAAAGATGCACCGACAGCAGCCTCTTTCAGATCTAGACTCGAGACCAAACTGTTCTCAGACGCGTTTCTTAACTGATCGAATGCTGCACTTTACTCTCTTTTGAATGTTTTTATTATCCTTTTCTTTTTTTTCTTTTAACTTATACTTTGATATTATTGTATTCATTTTTATCTTGTGCACTTTGTGCTCTTTTATCTTGATTTACATGTGTAAAGCACCTTTGTGTATGAATTGTGCTATATAAATAAACTTGCCTTTAGATAGATAAAGACAGATGAAGATAGGTAAAGACAGATAAAGACAGATGAAGACAGGTAAAGACAGATAAAGACAGATGAAGACAGATAAAGACAGATGAAGACAGATAAAGACAGATAAAGACAGATGAAGACAGGTAAAGACAGATAAAGACAGGTAAAGACAGATAAAGACAGATGAAGACAGATAAAGACAGATGAAGATAGATAAAGATAGATAAAGACAGGTAATGACAGATGAAGACAGATAAAGATAGATGAAGATAGATAAAGACAGGTAAAGACAGATAAAGACAGATGAAGACAGATAAAGACAGATGAAGACAGATAAAGATAGATAAAGACAGGTAAAGACAGATAAAGACAGATGAAGACAGATAAAGACAGGTAAAGACAGGTAAAGACAGATAAAGACAGATAAAGACAGGTAAAGACAGGTAAAGACAGGTAAAGACAGATAAAGACAGATAAAGACAGGTAAAGACAGGTAAAGACAGATAAAGACAGATGAAGACAGATAAAGATAGATGAAGATAGATAAAGACAGGTAAAGACAGATAAAGACAGATGAAGACAGATAAAGACAGGTAAAGATAGATAAAGACAGGTAAAGACAGATAAAGACAGATGAAGACAGATAAAGATAGATAAAGACAGGTAAAGACAGATAAAGACAGATGAAGACAGATAAAGACAGGTAAAGACAGATAAAGACAGATGAAGACAGATAAAGATAGATAAAGACAGATAAAGACAGATGAAGACAGATAAAGATAGATAAAGACAGGTAAAGACAGATGAAGACAGATAAAGATAGATGAAGATAGATAAAGACAGGTAAAGACAGATAAAGACAGATGAAGACAGATAAAGACAGATGAAGACAGATAAAGATAGATAAAGACAGGTAAAGACAGATAAAGACAGATGAAGACAGATAAAGACAGGTAAAGACAGGTAAAGACAGATAAAGACAGATAAAGACAGGTAAAGACAGGTAAAGACAGGTAAAGACAGATAAAGACAGATAAAGACAGGTAAAGACAGGTAAAGACAGATAAAGACAGATGAAGACAGATAAAGATAGATGAAGATAGATAAAGACAGGTAAAGACAGGTAAAGACAGGTAAAGACAGATAAAGACAGATAAAGACAGGTAAAGACAGGTAAAGACAGATAAAGACAGATGAAGACAGATAAAGACAGGTAAAGATAGATAAAGACAGGTAAAGACAGATAAAGACAGATGAAGACAGATAAAGACAGGTAAAGATAGATAAAGACAGGTAAAGACAGATAAAGACAGATGAAGACAGATAAAGATAGATAAAGACAGGTAAAGACAGATAAAGACAGATGAAGACAGATAAAGACAGGTAAAGACAGATAAAGACAGATGAAGACAGATAAAGATAGATAAAGACAGATAAAGACAGATGAAGACAGATAAAGATAGATGAAGATAGATAAAGACAGGTAAAGACAGATAAAGACAGATGAAGACAGATAAAGATAGATAAAGACAGGTAAAGACAGATAAAGACAGATGAAGACAGATAAAGACAGGTAAAGACAGATAAAGACAGGTAAAGACAGATAAAGACAGATGAAGATAGATAAAGACAGGTAAAGACAGATAAAGACAGATGAAGACAGATGAAGACAGGTAAAGACAGATAAAGACAGATAAAGACAGATGAAGACAGGTAAAGACAGATAAAGACAGATGAAGACAGATAAAGACAGATGAAGACAGATAAAGACAGATAAAGACAGATGAAGACAGATAAAGACAGGTAAAGACAGATAAAGACAGATGAAGACAGATAAAGACAGATGAAGATAGATAAAGATAGATAAAGACAGGTAAAGACAGATAAAGACAGATAAAGACAGATGAAGACAGGTAAAGACAGATAAAGACAGGTAAAGACAGATAAAGACAGATGAAGACAGATGAAGACAGATGAAGATAGATAAAGATAGATAAAGACAGGTAAAGACAGATGAAGACAGATAAAGATAGATGAAGATAGATAAAGACAGGTAAAGACAGATAAAGACAGATGAAGACAGATAAAGATAGATAAAGACAGGTAAAGACAGATAAAGACAGATGAAGACAGATAAAGACAGGTAAAGACAGATAAAGACAGGTAAAGACAGATAAAGACAGATGAAGATAGATAAAGACAGGTAAAGACAGATAAAGACAGATGAAGACAGATGAAGACAGGTAAAGACAGATAAAGACAGATAAAGACAGATGAAGACAGGTAAAGACAGATAAAGACAGATGAAGACAGATAAAGACAGATGAAGACAGATAAAGACAGATAAAGACAGATGAAGACAGATAAAGACAGGTAAAGACAGATAAAGACAGATGAAGACAGATAAAGACAGATGAAGATAGATAAAGATAGATAAAGACAGGTAAAGACAGATAAAGACAGATAAAGACAGATGAAGACAGGTAAAGACAGATAAAGACAGGTAAAGACAGATAAAGACAGATGAAGACAGATGAAGACAGATGAAGATAGATAAAGATAGATAAAGACAGGTAAAGACAGATGAAGACAGATAAAGATAGATGAAGATAGATAAAGACAGGTAAAGACAGATAAAGACAGATGAAGACAGATAAAGACAGATGAAGACAGATAAAGATAGATAAAGACAGGTAAAGACAGATAAAGACAGATGAAGACAGATAAAGACAGGTAAAGACAGGTAAAGACAGATAAAGACAGATAAAGACAGGTAAAGACAGGTAAAGACAGGTAAAGACAGATAAAGACAGATAAAGACAGGTAAAGACAGGTAAAGACAGATAAAGACAGATGAAGACAGATAAAGATAGATGAAGATAGATAAAGACAGGTAAAGACAGATAAAGACAGATGAAGACAGATAAAGATAGATAAAGACAGGTAAAGACAGATAAAGACAGATGAAGACAGATAAAGACAGGTAAAGACAGATAAAGACAGATGAAGACAGATAAAGACAGGTAAAGATAGATAAAGACAGGTAAAGATAGATAAAAATAGATAAAGACAGATAAAGACAGATGAAGACAGGTAAAGACAGATAAAGACAGATGAAGACAGATAAAGACAGGTAAAGATAGATAAAGACAGGTAAAGACAGATAAAGACAGATGAAGACAGATAAAGACAGGTAAAGACAGATAAAGACAGATGAAGATAGATAAAGACAGGTAAAGATAGATAAAAATAGATAAAGACAGATAAAGACAGATGAAGACAGGTAAAGACAGATAAAGACAGATAGAGACAGATAAAGACAGATGAAGACAGATGAAGACAGGTAAAGACAGATAAAGACAGATAGAGACAGATAAAGACAGATAAAGACAGATGAAGACAGATAAAGACAGGTAAAGACAGATAAAGACAGGTAAAGACAGATAAAGACAGATGAAGATAGATAAAGACAGGTAAAGACAGATAAAGACAGATGAAGACAGATGAAGACAGGTAAAGACAGATAAAGACAGATAAAGACAGATGAAGACAGGTAAAGACAGATAAAGACAGATGAAGACAGATAAAGACAGATGAAGACAGATAAAGACAGATAAAGACAGATGAAGACAGGTAAAGACAGATAAAGACAGGTAAAGACAGATAAAGACAGATGAAGACAGATAAAGACAGATGAAGATAGATAAAGATAGATAAAGACAGGTAAAGACAGATAAAGACAGATAAAGACAGATGAAGACAGGTAAAGACAGATAAAGACAGGTAAAGACAGATAAAGACAGATGAAGACAGATAAAGACAGATGAAGATAGATAAAGATAGATAAAGACAGGTAAAGACAGATGAAGACAGATAAAGATAGATGAAGATAGATAAAGACAGGTAAAGACAGATAAAGACAGATGAAGACAGATAAAGACAGATGAAGACAGATAAAGATAGATAAAGACAGGTAAAGACAGATAAAGACAGATGAAGACAGATAAAGACAGGTAAAGACAGGTAAAGACAGATAAAGACAGATAAAGACAGGTAAAGACAGGTAAAGACAGGTAAAGACAGATAAAGACAGATAAAGACAGGTAAAGACAGGTAAAGACAGATAAAGACAGATGAAGACAGATAAAGATAGATGAAGATAGATAAAGACAGGTAAAGACAGATAAAGACAGATGAAGACAGATAAAGACAGGTAAAGATAGATAAAGACAGATAAAGACAGATGAAGACAGATAAAGATAGATGAAGATAGATAAAGACAGGTAAAGACAGATAAAGACAGATGAAGACAGATAAAGATAGATAAAGACAGGTAAAGACAGATAAAGACAGATGAAGACAGATAAAGACAGGTAAAGATAGATAAAGACAGGTAAAGACAGATAAAGATAGATGAAGATAGATAAAGACAGGTAAAGACAGATGAAGACAGATAAAGACAGGTAAAGATAGATAAAGACAGATGAAGACAGATAAAGACAGGTAAAGACAGATAAAGACAGATGAAGACAGATAAAGACAGGTAAAGATAGATAAAGACAGGTAAAGACAGATAAAGACAGATGAAGACAGATAAAGACAGGTAAAGACAGATAAAGACAGATGAAGACAGATAAAGACAGGTAAAGATAGATAAAGACAGGTAAAGATAGATAAAAATAGATAAAGACAGATAAAGACAGATGAAGACAGGTAAAGACAGATAAAGACAGATAGAGACAGATAAAGATAGATAAAGACAGGTAAAGACAGGTAAAGACAGATGAAGACAGGTAAAGACAGATACAGACAGGTAAAGACAGGTAAAGACAGATAAAGACAGGTAAAGACAGGTACTTGGGGTACTTTGGGGTGTTTAGGGGTGTTTGGGGGTACTTTGGGGTGTTTGGGGGTATTTGGGGGTACTTTGGGGTACTTTGAGACTCTCTCAGCGTCTACTAAAGTCCTTTAAGTCTCTGGTATAGATCGGCTTAACAACATCATCGATATGTTTGTAATTTAGTTCCCTTTGTGTTTCAGATCCAGTCGGTCGTGTGGTTCTTTAGGAAACATCTGGGCGGCTCCGAGGTGACCAGAGCCCTGACCGATTACCATGGCAACAGGCTGCTGGACCCGAGGCGCGTCCCTCACAGCGGCGACCTGCGCAGTCGCTTCTCCATCCGTCTCTTCAGCCTGCTGATCTTCAGAGCGGGGCCTGACGACTCCGGCATCTACATCTGCGGCTCCGTCCACAGAGACTTCTTCCACGCTTACGACCTGGACATCCAGGAGGCTCGGCTGTCCCGCTTCATTCCGAGGTGACGGGTCAGACGGCTCAGTAACTTTATCACAATACTGATGATGATGAGGACGAATGTGTTATTTTACTGATAAGTAGAATCGACTCGCTGCTGTCCAGTGGACATGAATCGACATCTAGAGTCAATTCTGTGTGGACGTCCATTATGGAGACATCCCATCATCACCGGAGACATGTTTAATATTTTCACGAAATGCAGTTTCTAGACGTTTTGGAGGTTCACCGTCCACCAGCACCGGGCCGCTTTCTCCTCAACTCCAGCATCGACACCAACACCGCACCGGGCCGCTCTCACCTCACCTCAGCTCCAGCACCAACACCGACACCAACACCGCACCGGGCTGCTCTCACCTCAGCTCCAGCACCAACACCGACACAAACACCGCACCGGGCCGCTCTCACCTCAGCTCCGGCACCAACACCAACACCAACACCGCACCAAGCCGCTCTCATCTCAGCTCCGGCACCAACACCAACACCGACACCAACACCGCACCGGGCCACTCTCACCTCAGCTCCGGCACCAACACCGACACCAACACCGCATCGGGCCGCTCTCACCTCAGCTCCGGCACCAACACCGACACCAACACCGCATCGGGCCGCTCTCACCTCAGCTCCGGCACCAACACCGACACCAACACCGCACCAGGCCACTCTCACCTCAGCTCCAGCACCAACACCGACAACAACACCGCACCGGGCCGCTATCACCTCAGCTCCGGCACCAACACCGACACCAACACCGCACCAAGCCGCTCTCACCTCAGCTCTGGCACCAACACCGACACCAACACCGCACCGGGCCGCTCTCATCTCAGCTCCGGCACCAACACCGACACCAACACCGCACCGGGCCGCTCTCACCTCAGCTCCGGCACCAACACCGACACCAACACCGCACCGGGCCGCTCTCACCTCAGCTCCGGCACCAACACCGACACCAACACCGCACCGGGTCGCTCTCACCTCAGCTCCAGCAACAACACCGACACCAACACCGCACCGGGCCGCTCTCACCTCAGCTCTGGCACCAACACCGACACCAACACCGACACCAACACCGCACTGGGCCGCTCTCACCTCAGCTCCAGCGCCACCACCGACACCGACACCAACACCGACACCGACACCGCACCGGGCTGCTCTAACATTCCTTTATTTCTCTAACGGGACTTTTCAATTGAAAGTTGTGCTCCTCGTCGTTCGGACCCGTTAGAGGCCCACAAAGATAAAGACAGGTAAAGACAGGTGAAGATAGATAAAGACAGATAAAGACAGGTAAAGACAGGTAAAGACAGGTAAAGACAGATGAAGACAGATAAAGACAGGTAAAGACAGGTAAAGACAGGTAAAGACAGATAAAGACAGATGAAGACAGATAAAAACAGATAAAGACAGGTAAAGACAGGTAAAGACAGATGAAGATAGATAAAGACAGGTAAAGACAGGTAAAGACAGATAAAGACAGATGAAGATAGATAAAGACAGGTAAAGACAGATAAAGACAGGTAAAGACAGGTAAAGACAGATAAAGACAGATAAAGACAGATGAAGACAGATAAAGACAGGTAAAGACAGATAAAGACAGATGAAGACAGATAAAGACAGGTAAAGACAGATAAAGACAGATAAAGACAGGTAAAGACAGGTAAAGACAGGTAAAGACAGATAAAGACAGATGAAGACAGATAAAGACAGGTAAAGACAGATAAAGACAGGTAAAGACAGGTAAAGACAGGTAAAGACAGATAAAGACAGATGAAGACAGATAAAAACAGATAAAGACAGGTAAAGACAGGTAAAGACAGGTAAAGACAGATGAAGACAGATAAAGACAGGTAAAGACAGGTAAAGACAGATAAAGACAGGTAAAGACAGATGAAGACAGATAAAGACAGATGAAGATAGATAAAGACAGATAAAGACAGATAAAAACAAATAAAGACAGGTAAAGACAGGTAAAGACAGGTAAAGACAGATGAAGATAGATAAAGACAGATGAAGATAGATAAAGACAGATAAAGTCAGATAAAGACAGATAAAGACAGGTAAAGACAGATAAAGACAGGTAAAGACAGGTAAAGACGGATAAAGACAGGTAAAGACAGATACAGACAGGTAAAGACAGGTAAAGACAGATAAAGACAGGTAAAGACAGGTAAAGACAGATACAGAGAGGTAAAGACAGGTAAAGACAGATAAAGACAGATGAAGACAGATGAAGAAAGATAAAGACAGGTACAGACAGGTAAAGACAGATGAAGACAGATGAAGACAGATGAAGAAAGATAAAGACAGGTACAGACAGGTAAAGACAGATGAAGACAGATGAAGACAGATAAAGACAGATGAAGACAGATGAAGACAGATGAAGACAAAGGCTTCTGAAGATCCAACAATCACAAACTTGACAGCGTCTTAGTGAAGACGTCTCCATATGGGCATTTATTTATGAGACTGAAACATCCTTGATGATGATGAACAGCTGATTGAAGTGTCTCCTCGTGTCCTCCAGGGTCAAACAAAGAAGCAGGAAAGGACCCGGCTCTGCTCAGTTGTCAGCCTGCGATCTCTGTGATCAAATGAGACGCAACAACAGGTAAAGACAGATAAAGACAGGTAAAGACAGATAAAGACAGGTAAAGACAGATAAAGACAGATAAAGACAGATAAAGACAGATAAAGACAGATAAAGACAGATGAAGACAGATAAAGACAGGTAAAGACAGGTAAAGACAGATAAAGACAGGTAAAGACAGATAAAGACAGATAAAGACAGATAAAGACAGATAAAGACAGATAAAGACAGATGAAGACAGATAAAGACAGGTAAAGACAGGTAAAGACAGATAAAGACAGGTAAAGACAGATAAAGACAGATAAAGACAGATAAAGACAGGTAAAGACAGATAAAGACAGATAAAGACAGATAAAGACAGATAAAGACAGATAAAGACAGATGAAGACAGATAAAGACAGGTAAAGACAGGTAAAGACAGATAAAGACAGGTAAAGACAGATAAAGACAGATAAAGACAGATAAAGACAGATAAAGACAGATAAAGACAGATGAAGACAGATAAAGACAGATGAAGACAGGTAAAGACAGGTAAAGACAGATAAAGACAGGTAAAGACAGGTAAAGACAGATAAAGACAGGTAAAGACAGATAAAGACAGATAAAGACAGATAAAGACAGATAAAGACAGATAAAGACAGGTAAAGACAGATAAAGACAGATAAAGACAGATAAAGACAGATAAAGACAGATAAAGACAGATGAAGACAGATAAAGACAGATGAAGACAGGTAAAGACAGGTAAAGACAGATAAAGACAGGTAAAGACAGGTAAAGACAGATGAAGACAGATGAAGACAGATGAAGACAGATAAAGACGGATAAAGATGGATAAAGACAGATAAAGACAGGTAAAGACAGGTAAAGACAGGTTAAGACAAATAAAGACAAATAAAGACAGATAAAGACAGATAAAGACAGATAAAGACAGATGAAGACAGATAAAGACAGGTAAAGACAGATAAAGACAGATGAAGACGGATAAAGATGGATAAAGACAGATAAAGACAGGTAAAGACAGGTAAAGACAGGTTAAGACAAATAAAGACAAATAAAGACAGATAAAGACAGATAAAGACAGATAAAGACAGATGAAGACAGATAAAGACAGATGAAGACAGGTAAAGACAGGTAAAGACAGATAAAGACAGGTAAAGACAGATAAAGACAGATAAAGACAGATGAAGACAGATAAAGACAGATAAAGACAGATGAAGACAGATAAAGACAGGTAAAGACAGATAAAGACAGATAAAGACAGATGAAGACAGATAAAGACAGATAAAGACAGATGAAGACAGGTAAAGACAGGTAAACACAGATAAAGACAGATAAAGACAGGTAAAGACAGGTAAAGACAGGTAAAGACAGATACAGACAGGTAAAGACAGGTAAAGACAGGTAAAGACAGATACAGACAGGTAAAGACAGATGAAGACAGATACAGACAGGTAAAGACAGATGAAGACAGATATAGACAAAGGCTCCTGAAGATCCAACAATCACAAACTTGACAGCGTCTTAGTGAAGACGTCTCCATATGGGCATTTATTTTTGAGACTGAAATATCCATGATGATGATGAACAGCTGATTGAAGTGTCTCCTCGTGTCCTCCAGGGTCAAACAAAGAACAAATACAAAGCAGACAGGGAAAAACATCGAAGCGCCGTACCGGGCCTGGTCGGTCTGCAGACGCTGTGATAGAGACAGGTAAAGACAGATAAAGACAGTTAAAGACAGGTAAAGACAGATAAAGACAGTTAAAGACAGATAAAGACAGGTAAAGACAGGTAAAGACAGATGAAGACAGGTAAAGACAGATACAGACAGATACAGACAGATGAAGACAGGTAAAGACAGATACAGACAGATACAGACAGATGAAGACAGGTAAAGACAGATACAGACAGATACAGACAGATAAAGACAGGTAAAGACAGATACAGACAGATAAAGACAGGTAAAGACAGATAAAGACAGGTAAAGACAGGTAAAGACAGTTAAAGACAGGTAAAGACAGTTAAAGACAGATACAGACAGGTAAAGACAGATAAAGACAGATACAGGCAGGTAAAGACAGATAAAGACAGATACAGACAGGTAAAGACAGGTAAAGACAGGTAAAGACAGTTAAAGACAGGTAAAGACAGATAAAGACAGATACAGACAGTTAAAGACAGGTAAAGACAGATAAAGACAGATACAGACAGGTAAAGACAGATAAAGACAGATACAGACAGGTAAAGACAGATAAAGACAGGTAAAGACAGGTAAAGACAGATACAGACAGGTAAAGACAGATAAAGACAGGTAAAGACAGGTAAAGACAGATACAGACAGATACAGACAGATAAAGACAGATGAAGACAGATAAAGACAGATACAGACAGATAAAGACAGGTAAAGACAGGTAAAGACAGGTAAAGACAGATACAGACAGATACAGACAGATACAGACAGATAAAGACAGATGAAGACAGATAAAGACAGATACAGACAGATAAAGACAGGTAAAGACAGATACAGACAGATGAAAACGTATGAAGACAGATAAAGACAGATACAGACAGATAAAGACAGGTAAAGACAGGTAAAGACAGATACAGACAGATACAGACAGATGAAGACAGATAAAGACAGATACAGACAGATAAAGACAGGTAAAGACAGGTAAAGACAGATACAGACAGATACAGACAGATGAAGACAGATGAAGACAGATAAAGACAGATGAAAACGTATGAAGACAGATAAAGACAGATACAGACAGGTAAAGACAGGTAAAGACAGATACAGACAGATACAGACAAAGGCTTCTGAAGATCCAACAATCACAAACTTGACAGCGTCTTAGTGAAGACGTCTCCAAATGGGCATTTATTTCTGAGACTGAAACATCCACGATGATGATGAACAGCTGATTGAAGTGTCTCCTCTTGTCCTCAGGAACAAACGTCCTGAGCCGCTATTCCAGACCTTCATCGGCTTCCAGCCCTGGCCGGTCTGCGATCGCTGCGGAGTACCCGGAGAGCAGGTTCGCCCGGGAATCTGCTACGTCGACTCCCGCTACCTGCATCCACGCTACAGACATACCAATCAGTCGATCGCTTCGTGCGGATCGGGGGCGGTGCCCTGGACGCTCAAACAACTGAAGCTACGCGGCTCCATAGGCAGGCTGGAGGTCCGAAGCTGTCAGGTCACCTGTCAGAGTCAACCTCCTCCATCCTCCTCCCTCCGGGATCTCATGGCCTTTCTTGGGTACAGGTAAGCTGAGGTATGTAGAGGTCCATATGAATATATGAGAGACGGACGTGGAGGGACTCGTCCTCATGTCTGAAGTATGTAGAGGTCCGTCTGAGAGACGGACGTGGAGCGGCTCGTCCTCATGCTCCTGATGGTTAGACCAGCTGCCGTCGGTGTGAACTTTGTGCTTTGGATAAAAGCGTTCTATTAATGCAGCCATTCATCATTTAGGAAAATGAGTCCAGTGTAAATGACTGTAATCATTTCATTAGTCAATATTGAAGCAATAGCAATATTCATCCCACCGACACTAAGAGGCTCCGAGCTTCACCGACACTAAGAGGCTCCGAGCTTCACCGACACTAAGAGGCTCCGAGCTTCACCGACACTAAGAGGCTCCGAGCTTCACCGACACTAAGAGGCTCCGAGCTTCACCGACACTAAGAGGCTCCGAGCTTCACCGACACTAAGAGGCTCCGAGCTTCACCGACACTAAGAGGCTCCGAGCTTCACCGACACTAAGAGGCTCCGAGCTTCACCGACACTAAGAGGCTCCGAGCTTCACCGACACTAAGAGGCTCCGAGCCTCACCGACACTAAGAGGCTCCGAGCCTCACCGACACTAAAAGGCTCCGAGCTTCACCGACACTAAGAGGCTCCGAGCTTCACCGACACTAAGAGGCTCCGAGCTTCACCGACACTAAGAGGCTCCGAGCTTCACCGACACTAAGAGGCTCCGAGCCTCACCGACACTAAAAGGCTCCGAGCCTCACCGACACTAAGAGGCTCCGAGCTTCACCGACACTAAAAGGCTCCGAGCCTCACCGACACTAAAAGGCTCCGAGCTTCACTAACACGTCGCATCATGTGAAGCTTTTCCTAAAATGGTCGGTTAATTCGACGGCAATCTGAAGAGGAAATCTCATGAGAGCATTAATATTCATAATAAATCTGTACTTAAATAATAATATTATGTGTGTAAAGATATTTCCATTTTTAAAAAAAAAGAAAAAGAAAAGTGTCACCAAAAACATGAGGATTCATCCTCCGAGGAGCATGACTTGTCACAGAAGCAGACTCCAGACATGCGTCTTCATGTAACGTATCATGGACGTAAGACTGAGCTGATAAAAGGTGAGCAGGGCTTCAGCATCATTCCCTCTGGGGACCATGAATCTGACCTCCAGATACTCTACCCAGTTGATTACTGCTAGCACGGGACCAGTCACGAGACAGTTCCTGTCTGTGATGTTGTGGATCTGTGTCTGTGTTCCTGTCTGTGATGTTGTGGATCTGTGTCTGTGTTCCTGTCTGTGATGTTGTGGATCTGTGTCTGTGTTCCTGTCTGTGATGTTGTGGATCTGTGTCTGTGTTCCTGTCTGTGATGTTGTGGATCTGTGTTTGTGTTCCTGTCTGTGATGTTGTGGATCTGTGTTTGTGTTGTAGTTCTGCCTCCCGGCCCGTGTTCCACCTGAATCACCCCGCGGACCGCGTCCTGACGCTGGGCTGTCCCGGGGCTCAACCCAACTCGGCCGTGGCCTGGGACCGAGGATCCCAACCCATCTACCGATCCCAACGCTGGGCGGGCCGCGACCCCGACGCCGCGCCCATCCGGCTGGTGGTAGACAGCGGAAACCACCTGGTGTTTAAACCTGCCAAGACTGAGGACTCAGGTATCAGCTGCTGCTCACTGTTAGTGGAACTCCACCTGACAGTTCATCACTCTCTATCTAGATGTACATTATGATCTAGAGTTAGGATTATGCTGCTGACCAGCTGCTGTCGGCTTCAGTCGCCTCACAAGACACCAGCTATGATCTATTATTCATAGTTACCTTAAAGAAGGAGCTTCACTGAGCTGTGACGGAGTGGGGGGGTGGAGAGACAGAGCGACAGTCTGATTGGTCACCTGTCCACCAGCCGTCCCCGTTGAGTTCCCGCCTCCTCCCGTCATGTGACTCAGTGAGCTGCACAGCTGTCCCTCATCACCTCTTTAGCTCCAGAGGATATACAGCGGCCCGTCTGACTCACGCTGTGTTAGATCATCTGGGATGTGTTGCTGTTACAGTGTGCACGTGCCTGAAATCCACTTCCTGTTTTCATTTCCTGTTTGTCTCATCTCAAACTGGTGTGACAGCTAACTGTTGTTTGTTTAATGTGACTAAGACAGCGTTCTTGTTAATCAGGCGTCTACTACTGCTGGCTGCACGGTCACCGGGCCGCTGAGATACATCTGCTGGTCTACGCCCATTTGGGGCGGGGACAGTCGGTGACATCACATCCTGACTTCCCGGCAGCTCTCAACACCGTGTTAGGAGGGTACGCCGTCATGACGGCGGTGTTCTGCCTGCTGGTGATCGGCAGAGCCGGAGTCAGACTCCTCAGAGAAACTCACAACGATTAAACTCATTTCAATAATGATCACTTCAATAAAGACTTTAAAGTCATCAGTTCACACCCTGCTGGTCCATCACGGTCTACGGTTTCATGTTTGAAGGGATCGTCATTAAAATGTACCAATCTGAACGGAGAGCATGCAGATGATCAGTTAAAAGGCCTTAATGAGACAGGTTTACGACGACCTCACGAGATCGAGGCGGCCGCAGTCTTTAGAGCCAGGCGCCGCAGCTGCTCTGCACCGACTGCAAGACCCAGGGGCATGATGGGAAATGCCTGGCTGTCGCCTGATCAGAGAGCTGATTGGCTCTTAGTTCTGACAGTAAACACCACGTGTTGTAGAAAGACACAACTCTCTCTCTTGTAGATATTAGTCTCATGTTGTTCAGTGAAGGTTTCATCTGTTAACATCTGGAGTGGTTGATAATAATAATAATAATAATAATAATGAAGGTTATTTATATAACACTTATTAAAACTAGTGCTCATTATGTGTTTTACAAGGTGGACAGAAATAATAAAGGATAGAATCCAACAGCAGACACACGCACGTCTCCACAGAGATCTACTGACTCAGAAATAAAACTACAAGTAGCCTACAGATGGGATCTAACAGGAAGTACCTGTCTCTGTGACTTCCTGTGAATTCAGCTCATGGTTCGTGTCCACAGGGGCGTTTTTTATCGCGAGGGGACGCGACGCTTCCCAGCATTGGACGCTTGGTGTGCTGTCCCTAGAAACAAGGCTCTCGGCTCCTGATTGGACGAACGCTTTCCCGCCGTTGGCTGCTGCTCCCAGCTTTCAAACCGGAACCAGTCTGGAGGCTCGTTTGGAAACTTTCTTCTCTTATTTCACGTCAATAGTTCACTGAGATGTGTTTCTGGAAACATCTGAGGAGAGAAATAATCCATGTTGATGAATCTGTCTTTAATTAAGATCAACAACGTTTAGTTTAAAAGATTATCGGGAGTTTGGAGAGGCGGCGAGTCGCGTCGGACGCCCGTGATTTGCATAAAGTAGCCAGGACTTCAACTTTATGCAAATGAGAAGCGGGCGTCGTGACGCCTAGTCTCTCGAATCGTGACGCCACGCTACCAGAATGCATTGCGCGGCTGCTTACATAGACAATGAATGGGGAGCGTGGAAAGCACAGGGGCTGTGGACACGGACCGTGAGCTTTCAGTCTCCGCCCCCCCGCTGCTGCAGGCGAGACGCAGTTCATCTCCAACGAGCCTGATGGAACGTGATACCAGAATGCTAGCTAGCTTAGCCAGGCAGCTGGACACACCTGGTTGGCCTTCTCTGTTGCCTCCTCACTGGACATTCAGAAAACCACCAGCTGAAATCATCACAACACCTTACTGTTTTAGTTGTTTAACAAATGAAACCACACACACATTCATCACACACACACACACACACACACACACACACATTCATCACACACACACACACACACACACACACACACATTCATCACACACACACACACACACACACACACATTCATCACACACACACACACACACACACACACATTCATCACACACACACACACACACACACACACACACACACACACACACACATTCATCAGACACACACACACACACACACATACACACACATTCATCAGACACACACACACACACACACACACACACACATACAAAAACCTGTGTGACGTACCTCGGTCGGGCTTTGACCCCACGTCTCCACGCCTCAACGCCTCAACGTCTCCACGTCTCCACGTCTCAACGTCTCCACGTCTCAACGTCTCAACGTCTCCACGCCTCAACGTCTCAACGTCTCCACGCCTCAACGCCTCAACGTCTCAACGTCTCAACGTCTCAACGTCTCAACGTCTCCACGCCTCAACGTCTCCACGTCTCAACGTCTCCACGCCTCAACGCCTCAACGTCTCCACGTCTCAACGTCTCCACGCCTCAAGGCCTCAACGTCTCCACGTCTCAACGTCTCCACGCCTCAAGGCCTCAACGTCTCCACGTCTCCATGTCTCCACGTCTCAACGTCTCCACGTCTCAACGTCTCCACGTCTCAACGTCTCCACGTCTCAACGTCTCAACGTCTCCACGTCTCCACGCCGCAACGCCTCAACGCCTCAACGTCTCCACGTCTCAACGTCTCCACGTCTCAACGTCTCAACGTCTCAACGTCTCCACGCCTCAACGCCTCAACGTCTCCACGTCTCAACGTATTAAACGTCTCCACGCCTCAACGTCTCCACGTCTCCACGCCTCAACGCCTCAACGTCTCCACGTCTCAACGTCTCCACGCCTCAACGCCTCAACGTCTCCACGTCTCAACGTCAACACGCCTCAACGCCTCAACGTCTCCACGTCTCAACGTATTAAACGTCTCCACGCCTCAACGTCTCCACGTCTCCACGCCTCAACGCCTCCACGTCTCCACGTCTCAACGTCTCCACGCCTCAACGCCTCAACGTCTCCACGTCTCAACGTCAACACGCCTCAACGCCTCAACGTCTCCACGTCTCAACGTATTAAACGTCTCCACGCCTCAACGTCTCCACGTCTCAACGTCTCCACGTCTCCACGTCTCAACGTCTCCACGTCTCAACGTCTCAACGTCTCCACGTCTCAACGTCTCCACGTCTCAACGCCTCAACGTCTCCACGTCTCAACGTATTAAACGTCTCCACGCCTCAACGTCTCCACGTCTCAACGTCTCCACGTCTCCACGTCTCAACGTCTCCACGTCTCAACGTCTCAACGTCTCCACGTCTCAACGTCTCCACGTCTCAACGCCTCAACGTCTCCACGTCTCAACGTATTAAACGTCTCCACGCCTCAACGCCTCCACGTCTCAACGTCTCCACGTCTCAACGTCTCCACGTCTCAACGTCTCCACGTCTCCACGTCTCAACGTCTCCACGTCTCAACGTCTCAACGTCTCAACGTCTCCACGTCTCCACGTCTCAACGTCTCCACGTCTCAACGTCTCCACGTCTCAACGTCTCCACGTCTCAACGTCTCCACGTCTCAACGTCTCCACGTCTCCACGTCTCCACGTCTCAACGCCTCCACGTCTCAACGTCTCCACGTCTCAACGTCTCCACGTCTCCACGTCTCAACGTCTCCACGTCTCAACGTCTCAACGTCTCCACGCCTCAACGCCTCAACGTCTCCACGCCTCAACGCCTCAACGTCTCCACGTCTCAACGTCTCCACGTCTCAACGTCTCCACGCCTCAACGTCTCCACGTCTCAACGTCTCAACGTCTCCACGCCTCAACGTCTCCACGTCTCAACGCCTCAACGTCTCCACGTCTCAACGTCTCCACGCCTCAACGTCTCCACGCCTCAACGTCTCCACGTCTCAACGTCTCCACGCCTCAACGTCTCCACGTCTCCACGTCTCAACGTCTCCACGCCTCAACGTCTCCACGTCTCAACGTCTCCACGTCTCAACGTCTCAACGTCTCCACGTCTCCACGTCTCCACGTCTCAACGTCTCCACGCCTCAACGCCTCAACGCCTCAACGTCTCCACGCCTCAACGCCTCCACGTCTCCACGCCTCCACGTCTCAACGTCTCCACGCTTCCACGTCTCCACTCCTCAACGTCTCAACGTCTCCACGTCTCCACGTCTCAACGTCTCCACGTCTCCACGTCTCCACGCCTCCACGCCTCAACGTCTCCACGTCTCCACGCCTCCACGTCTCAACGTCTCCACGCCTCCACGTCTCCACTCCTCAACGTCTCAACGTCTCCACGTCTCCACGTCTCAACGCCTCCACGTCTCCACGACTCAACGTCTCCACGTCTCAACGCCTCAACGCCTCCACGCCTCCACGCCTCCACGTCTCAACGCCTCCACGTCTCCACGTCTCAACGTCTCCACGTCTCAACGCCTCAACGCCTCCACGTCTCCACGTCTCAACGCCTCCACGTCTCCACGTCTCAACGCCTCCACGCCTCCACGCCTCCACGCCTCCACGTCTCCACTCCTCCACGCCTCCACGTCTCAACGCCTCCACGCCTCCACGTCTCCACTCCTCCACGTCTCCACGCCTCCACGCCTCCACGTCTCAACGCCTCCACGTCTCCACGTCTCAACGTCTCAACGTCTCCACGTCTCAACGCCTCAACGTCTCCACGCCTCAACGTCTCTTTTCTGATGCTTTCCAGGATTTTCTGTACGGTGGTGTCTTCTTTCCATAGGAGTTTGAGATCTTCGTGAATCTTGTTGAGGATTGTGTGGGGTCCTGGGGGGTCGGTGAGGGGTCCTGGGGGGTCGGTGAGGGGTCCTGGGGGGTCGGTGAGGGGTCCTGGGGGGTCGGTGTGGGGTCCTGGGGGGTCGGTGTGGGATCCTGGGGGGTCGGTGTGGGATCCTGGGGGGTCGGTGTGGGGTCCTGGGGGGTCCTTGGACGATTTTGTGGACGGGAGCTTCTTGGTGCTGTGGTGGTGAGGGCTAGGTAGGTGGGGCAGTGTTTGGAGATTCTTCTCCTCTCCTCCAGGGTGTGATGTCTCCTCTCCTCCTCTACTCCAGGGTGTGATGTCTCCTCTCCTCCTCTACTCCAGTGTGTGATGTCTCCTCTCCTCCTCTACTCCAGTGTGTGATGTCTCCTCTCCTCCTCTCCTCCAGGGTGTGATGTCTCCTCTCCTCCTCTACTCCAGTGTGTGATGTCTCCTCTCCTCCTCTACTCCAGTGTGTGATGTCTCCTCTCCTCCTCTACTCCAGTGTGTGATGTCTCCTCCTCTCCTCCAGTGTGTGATGTCTCCTCCTCTCCTCCAGTGTGTGATGTCTCCTCTCCTCCTCTCCTCCAGGGTGTGATGTCTCCTCTCCTCCTCTACTCCAGTGTGTGATGTCTCCTCTCCTCCTCTCCTCCAGGGTGTGATGTCTCCTCTCCTCCTCTCCTCCAGGGTGTGATGTCTCCTCTCCTCCTCTCCTCCAGGGTGTGATGTCTCCTCTCCTCCTCTCCTCCAGGGTGTGATGTCTCCTCTCCTCCAGGGTGTGATGTCTCCTCTCCTCCTCTACTCCAGTGTGTGATGTCTCCTCTCCTCCTCTACTCCAGTGTGTGATGTCTCCTCCTCTCCTCCAGGGTGTGATGTCTCCTCTCCTCCTCTACTCCAGTGTGTGATGTCTCCTCCTCTACTCCAGTGTGTGATGTCTCCTCTCCTCCTCTACTCCAGTGTGTGATGTCTCCTCCTCTACTCCAGTGTGTGATGTCTCCTCTCCTCCTCTACTCCAGTGTGTGATGTCTCCTCCTCTCCTCCAGTGTGTGATGTCTCCTCCTCTCCTCCAGGGTGTGAAGTCTCCTCTCCTCCTCTCCTCCAGTGTGTGATGTCTCCTCTCCTCCAGGGTGTGATGTCTCCTCTCCTCCTCTCCTCCAGGGTGTGATGTCTCCTCTCCTCCTCTACTCCAGTGTGTGATGTCTCCTCTCCTCCTCTACTCCAGTGTGTGATGTCTCCTCCTCTCCTCCAGGGTGTGATGTCTCCTCTCCTCCTCTACTCCAGTGTGTGATGTCTCCTCTCCTCCTCTACTCCAGTGTGTGATGTCTCCTCCTCTCCTCCAGGGTGTGATGTCTCCTCTCCTCCTCTACTCCAGTGTGTGATGTCTCCTCCTCTACTCCAGTGTGTGATGTCTCCTCTCCTCCTCTACTCCAGTGTGTGATGTCTCCTCTCCTCCTCTCCTCCAGTGTGTGATGTCTCCTCCTCTCCTCCAGGGTGTGAAGTCTCCTCTCCTCCTCTCCTCCAGTGTGTGATGTCTCCTCTCCTCCAGGGTGTGATGTCTCCTCTCCTCCTCTCCTCCAGGGTGTGATGTCTCCTCTCCTCCTCTACTCCAGTGTGTGATGTCTCCTCTCCTCCTCTACTCCAGTGTGTGATGTCTCCTCTCCTCCAGGGTGTGATGTCTCCTCTCCTCCTCTACTCCAGTGTGTGATGTCTCCTCTCCTCCAGGGTGTGATGTCTCCTCTCCTCCTCTCCTCCAGGGTGTGATGTCTCCTCCTCTCCTCCAGTGTGTGATGTCTCCTCTCCTCCTCTCCTCCAGTGTGTGATGTCTCCTCTCCTCCAGGGTGTGATGTCTCCTCTCCTCCTCTACTCCAGTGTGTGATGTCTCCTCTCCTCCAGGGTGTGATGTCTCCTCTCCTCCTCTACTCCAGTGTGTGATGTCTCCTCTCCTCCAGGGTGTGATGTCTCCTCTCCTCCTCTCCTCCAGGGTGTGATGTCTCCTCCTCTCCTCCAGTGTGTGATGTCTCCTCTCCTCCTCTCCTCCAGGGTGTGATGTCTCCTCTCCTCCTCTCCTCCAGGGTGTGATGTCTCCTCTCCTCCTCTCCTCCAGGGTGTGATGTCTCCTCTCCTCCTCTCCTCCAGGGTGTGATGTCTCCTCTCCTCCTCTCCTCCAGGGTGTGATGTCTCCTCTCCTCCTCTCCTCCAGGGTGTGATGTCTCCTCTCCTCCTCTCCTCCAGGGTGTGATGTCTCCTCCTCTACTCCAGTGTGTGATGTCTCCTCTCCTCCTCTCCTCCAGGGTGTGATGTCTCCTCTCCTCCTCTCCTCCAGGGTGTGATGTCTCCTCTCCTCCTCTCCTCCAGGGTGTGATGTCTCCTCTCCTCCTCTCCTCCAGGGTGTGATGTCTCCTCTCCTCCTCTACTCCAGTGTGTGATGTCTCCTCTCCTCCTCTACTCCAGTGTGTGATGTCTCCTCTCCTCCTCTCCTCCAGGGTGTGATGTCTCCTCTCCTCCTCTACTCCAGTGTGTGATGTCTCCTCTCCTCCTCTCCTCCAGGGTGTGATGTCTCCTCTCCTCCTCTACTCCAGTGTGTGATGTCTCCTCTCCTCCAGGGTGTGATGTCTCCTCTCCTCCTCTCCTCCAGGGTGTGATGTCTCCTCTCCTCCTCTACTCCAGTGTGTGATGTCTCCTCTCCTCCAGGGTGTGATGTCTCCTCTCCTCCTCTACTCCAGTGTGTGATGTCTCCTCTCCTCCTCTCCTCCAGGGTGTGATGTCTCCTCTCCTCCTCTCCTCCTCTCCTCCAGGGTGTGATGTCTCCTCTCCTCCTCTCCTCCTCTACTCCAGTGTGTGATGTCTCCTCTCCTCCAGTGTGTGATGTCTCCTCTCCTCCTCTCCTCCAGGGTGTGATGTCTCCTCTCCTCCTCTCCTCCTCTCCTCCAGGGTGTGATGTCTCCTCTCCTCCTCTCCTCCAGGGTGTGAAGTGCTCTCAGGTGTGCAGCTTCTCCTGATAATAACCTGGAGAGATATGAGGAAACAAACAACAGAACAGAGACATAATGAC
>NC_133802.1:35943444-35955752 GCF_043250625.1 Sebastes fasciatus | reverse complement strand
GCAAAAAAAAGGGACCTCACACACCTCCATCATCTCTTCACAAATAACTCACTATCATCCTTTGAACAGTTCAATGACAAATATAACAATATTTACAGTAAATTCAAATAAGGAACTCTCTAACTATCAATAATCTATCAATAACCCCCTCAGATCATCCCATTAATAAAATATATCGCCACCAAAGCAAATACCCCGAAACAACTCTACAAAATCTGATCTGCATCAGATTCCACATTATCTCTACCAATAGAAAAATGGGAAAAAGAACCTCAATATCAAACCGGATCAACAAATCTGTCAATCCACCTTTCAAATGACCAGAAATATCGATTATCGATTTACAACTGATCCAATACCAGATAATACACCGCACACATCTCACAGGCCGTAACATGAACGCAACGGGATTCACTAACTCACCAAAACCTGTCTGGAGCCGCAAAACATTTGATCAGTCTGATGAAGGTAACACAGTTTATAGTTCATAACTTATGACTTTATTCTCGTAATATTCTGACTTTATTGTGTAAATCTCAGATGTTGTTTCCCTCAATGGGTCCTAATACTCCGTAGTACATTGTCTCTTTGGCCCTCACTGCATTAGACTGATATACTATATACTTAGACTATAAACTGTGTTTCCTTCATCACATTGATCACATGTTTTGTGACTCCAAACAGATTTTGTGATCTTTAGATAGTAAAGGTTGCTGACCTCTGACCCCTGACCCCTGACCCCGGGTCCCTGGACTAGAGTCTCTGACAGACAGTAAAGTCGGTCGGGATCTCGTCTCAGATGGTTAAAAAACACGCCATAATTCATAATTTTGTAAACTGTCAAATAAGCTTCTCATTGTGGACCGCGACTCTCTGCTTCAGGTCACGTGTTGACGCACCAGTGGCTGACGATGAAGATGCCGAAGTAGAGCTGGAAGACGGAGGCGAAGAGGGCGAAGGCCACGGTCCTCGCCCCGATGGTGAAGAAGTGCCACAGCATCTGGGTGATCACGGCCTTGTAGGACATCGGCAGCTTGTCGTCGCGGGAGTCCCGCAGAACCTTCTGGTAGGAGGCGATCATCCAGGCCAGAGAGACCAGGGAGGCAGAGGCCGAGAGACCTGCAGAGACCACCAGAGAGAGAGAGGAAGAGGAAGAGTAAGAGGAAGAGGAAGAGGAAGAGGAAGGGTTGGAGGGAGAGGAAGAGGAAGAGGAAGAGGAAGAGGAAGAGGAAGAGGAAGAGGAAGGGTTGGAGGGAGAGGAAGAGAGGTAGGGAGACAGACGACCAGAGATAGAGAGGAAGAGGAAGAGGAGGAGGAGGAGGAAGAGGAAAAGGAAGGGAGGGAGGGAGACAGACGACAACTTAAATAAAATAAAACAACTTAAGGTCCTCTTACGGGCTTCTCCCAGAGCTTTTAACCGTGACAATTAACTGAACTCCATCCGCCGACCTTGAGTTGACCTTGAGTTGACCTTGAGTTGACCTTGGGGGTGTTTTTCTCATGCAATTACTTCGCACATTTGTCATGAATACTTTCACACAGAACACCAATACTACGCGGCGAATAAGCAACGTCATTTTGTTTCTGGATCAAGGTCAAGTTTCCTGAGCTTTTCAATACGTGAGGGGTGAGAGGAGGTCGTGTTGCTCGGTCTGTACCTATCTGGCGTGGAGAGGAGGTCGTGTTGCTCGGGCTCTACCTGTCTGGCGTGGAGAGGAGGTCGTGTTGCTCGGGCTCTACCTGTCTGGCGTGGAGAGGAGGTCGTGTTGCTCTGGTTCTACCTGTCTGGCGTGGAGAGGAGGTCGTGTTGCTCGGGCTCTACCTATCTGGCGTGGAGAGTAGGTCGTGTTGCTCTGGTTCTACCTGTCTGGCGTGGAGAGGAGGTCGTGTTGCTCGGGCTCTACCTGTCTGGCGTGGAGAGGAGGTCGTGTTGCTCTGGTTCTACCTGTCTGGCGTGGAGAGGAGGTCGTGTTGCTCGGGCTCTACCTGTCTGGCGTGGAGAGGAGGTCGTGTTGCTCGGGCTCTACCTGTCTGGCGTGGAGAGGAGGTCGTGTTGCTCGGTCTGTACCTATCTGGCGTGGAGAGGAGGTCGTGTTGCTCGGGCTCTACCTGTCTGGCGTGGAGAGGAGGTCGTGTTGCTCGGGCTCTACCTGTCTGGCGTGGAGAGGAGGTCGTGTTGCTCTGGTTCTACCTGTCTGGCGTGGAGAGGAGGTCGTGTTGCTCGGGCTGTACCTATCTGGCGTGGAGAGGAGGTCGTGTTGCTCTGGCTCTACCTGTCTGGCGTGGAGAGGAGGTCGTGTTGTGTTGTTGAATATTGGCATATATCATTATCTGAGTTACTCAGATAAGAAGGATTCATCCTCTGGGGAGAAAGACAATCTGTTTATTTTATTATGAAATATCTTTTATTTAAATGATATATATAATATAATATTATAGATATAATATTAATAAATTCAACTTATATAGTTGATAAAGGAAAGATTGAAGGATCACTGAAAACATAAAGGATCATCCTCTGGGGATCATGAACATCAGATTTAATGGCCAGTACCAACTCTGGGTGGTATTTGTTAAAGGTCACCTATTATGCAAAATGCACTTTTCCATGTCTTTTAAACATCAATATCTGTCCCCAGTGTGTCTACAGGCCACCATAGTATCATAAAAGACCATCCTCTCTCTTTTTCTCCTCCTCCGTTTGTCTGGAAATGGGTGTCGAAAAAAAATTTGCTTTTTTCCTTGTATTCTGACGTCATTAGAGAAATGCAAGCCACGTGAGGGTTTCCTGGTCGAACCAGAGAGAACCTTCAGTAGCTGACCCCGCCCCACAGCGCGTCACTGTCTCTCCTCCTCAACCCAACTTGAGCAAAGTCTGCAAGAACCAGCAGAACAGGCTTCATGTACTCCCATCATCTAAATATAACATGTTCTTTCACAAAGGCTTTATGTAATTACACTGTTTAAACAGATGATATTTATATATTATATATATTTGATGTCATGCATGTAGCAGAGTACAGGTAGTAAATAGTGACTTGTAAGCAACACAACATATTTCTGTTTCACAGTCAAACTTTATTTGAGTTGACAGATGACAATATTAATTATTCACAGCATTTGTAATCATCTCACCTGTTAGTTAGTTATGTTAACATGGTACAGGAGAAAGTCTTCAGCTCTGGTAAACTATGGTAAGCTAAGCTCCGGTGGTCTGCAGTCATGGTAACACAGAGACAGCTACTACTGTAAATAATATACCATTACTCTGATCTTCCATACATTTATCTTTTAGCAGAAATAATGAACTGACTACTGTTTCACATCTTCTATTTTCCACCCTGATGGTCGCTGTGTTTACACACCGTGTCATAGCGGTAGCATGTAGCTAACCCGTTAGCATGTAGCTACATGCTAACGGGTTAGCTCTGTATCTCCATGTAAACAGAGCCATCTGCTCTCAGCTGTCTGCTCTCCTCTGGGATGATTCTGTCGGTCATTTCTCACAGATGGATCTGTAAAGACAGACGTAAAACAGAGTGTATGTTTACGGTTTACAGAGTTGATGCATGAGGTAAACACTGAGTTAACTAACAGAGATATAAATAGTATTATTTACCTGAGAGAAACCGTCAGGAAAACCTGGAATCTGGACCGCAGATGTTCATCATGTGTCGCCGATTTCTGATCAGATTCCTCCGGTAACGTGCGCTGGGTGAAGTTTCTGGTTTATAAACTTTAAAGTGGTTTATAAACTTTATTCTAGCTGCCTCTCCCTCCACTCGTCTCTCCAGAGCTTCTCCGGGAGGGAGAGGGAGGGTGACGCTGTTGTTGAGGACGTTTGATTGACAGAAAACGCTGACCAATCAGAGCAGAGTGGGAGGAGACAGAGGCTACAGACACAGAAATCAGCACTTTTGGAAATGGGCTGAAACAGAGGTTATAGAGACATGCTGGAATGCATGATCTGATTGTTTTTTTGAAAAAAAAACTTCAGAGACATGGTTTGGAGGTGTCTGAGACCTATAATAACTAGTTTAAATGGAGTATAATATGTGACCTTTAATATATCAGAACCAACTGACCAACATGAAACTGACTTCTGTTACCTGTCTGTCAACCAGCTGATGATGCTAAAATGCTAACGTAGCACCTCTAAAGTGGACCTGGACCAGTTTGGACTGAAGTCAGATCATCATCAGCCCGCACACGTAAACTGTGAGGCGCAACGTGCGGTGCGGCGCGGCGCCCAGAGCGCAGTTTAAACCCATTAAACATTTATGTGTGTTAATCATGCAGTCTTGTCTCAGATTAGCTGAGAATCACACTCAGAGCCGAGACGGAGCTGAACTCACTGCTGCATCTTAATGTAATGTAGATCATCCTGGGTTTTTATTTTATCAAGAGATCTTCATAATATAATAATATATAATATTCCTCTCATGTAGGAACTTTAAGAAGATATTTACAGAACAGATTACTGCTGCTGGAAACAACTTCCTGCTTTGAAGACCACTCAGAGTGTTTTAGGTCCATGTGGTCCCTGTTAGATAGATACAGTATATATGAGGTCTATACAGTCTAGACTGGAGATACTGTATATACTGTATATACACACTGTATATACAGTATATACACACTGTATATACAGTATATACAGTGTGTATATACAGTATATACAGTATATACGGTGTATACAGTATATACTGTATATACGGTGTATACAGGGGGGCTGACTAACTAATGATGCCCATCTTCAGTCTCTGAGTTGTTCTGTTGGTCACGGGTGTGTTTTTGTAGCTTTCATGTGTTTCCTACAATTCAAATATGTGTCTGACACTTCACCTCTGTGTGTGTGTGTGTGTGCGTGTGCGTGTGCGTGTGCGTGTGCGTGTGCATGTGCGTGTGTGCGTGTGTCTGAGTCCGAGGGAGTTTTGTTTTATTCATCAAAGGCCGATCTGCTTCTTGTAAGAGGTGCATGAATAAAGCATCGACTCTCCTACTGATATCTGCCCTCACGCACGCACGCACGCACGCACGCACGCACGCACGCACGCACGCACGCACGACAATAATAAATTACAGCTGATAAAATCCAATAAAATAACCGTCAGTTTTCTTAAAGAATAATTCTGTTTTATTACAACTTGGATTTTATTTTCAGAGTTTTCATCAGTAATAAAAACATTAGTCGGGTTTTCACCAAAAGTTCCTGGTAACTTTAGTTCCTGGAACTTAATTTAGACCCTGATCCCTGCAGCGCAATGAGTTCCTCTAAAGGTTCTTAGTTCCTCTAAAGGTTCTTAGTTCCTCTAAAGGTTCCTAGTTCCTCTAAAGGTCCTTAGTTCCTCTAAAGGTTCTCTAAAGGTTCTTAGTTCCTCTAAAGGTTCTGTAAAGGTTCTTAGATCCTCAAAAGGTTCTCTAAAGGTTCTTAGTTCCTCTAACGGTACTTAGTTCCTCTAAAGGTTCTTAGTTCCTCTAAAGGTTCCTAGTTCCTCTAAAGGTTCTTAGTTCCTCTAAAGGTTCTCTAACGGTACTTAGTTCCTCTAAAGGTTCTTAGTTCCTCTAAAGGTTCTTAGTTGGAGGTGATTGTACTGAGAAGGTTCACTGTGTTAAAGTTGTTTAATAATCAACTCTTCTTCGTCAGTCTGACTTCATCGTGGCGCCGTGTCCCGGATGTCAGCGATGAACTTGGTGAGTACGGCGTTTTCATATCAATCAGAGACAATCTGTCAATCAACCTTGACTAACTGCGCTCACTGATGGAGCAGGAAGTGCGTGTCGCTCACCTTGCAGAGGCAGGACGGCGTTTCCGTGGATCATGATGCTCAGCTGGAGGACGAGCTGCGGCGCCGACTTCAGGAAGGCCTCCAGGAGGCGCAGCATGGTGATGTCAGCGCTCTCAAACATCAGCCGCCAGTGGAAGTGGCGAAGGGGCCCGCTGCTGTGCCAACGGCTCTGGGCGCCCAGGTAGAGGGCGTGGATGTACCTGAGGGCGAGAGGCATGGAGGGTTAGAATCAATCATTGCTTTATGCCGCCGCCGCCGCCGCCGCCGCCGCCAACGTCTCCACCTGGCTAACATGCTCTGGTAGAGGTGTGTTGATGTAAATCATGATGTGTGGTATCCTGCACGTGATTGGTTCCACTTGCCGAGGCGCCGCCCTTCTCAGAGCTGGAGGTTACTGATTGGAGCAGCTCGCCACCGTACCGCTGATGTTTTAGCTCGTTGTAGGCGGAGTTCCGTAATAAAAGCTAAGAACAGCTCAGTTTGTCCTGAACATGAGCGTCTCCATTTAAACCCAAACGGGTATAAAGGTGTGAATGACGTCCTCCACGTCACCACGCCGTTCTGCTGGGAGATGAAAACAGCTGAGAGAGTCTCCAGGGACTCACCTTCACCCTCACCTGTCACTGTTCTACTCTGACGGGCTTCTGTTTGGTTGTTCCTCTCGTGTCGGTGACGGCGTCGGCGGTCGCCGGGTTGCAGTGGGTCAACTGCAGAGTCGAGGATTGTTATTTTAGAGAGATATTGATGTGAGGAGGAGATCTGAGAGGTTTTATTATTTTCACCTGCTGCTGCAGCGAGACGTCGGCACTGGAGAGACGCTGCTGCTGTCAGCCGGGAACAACCGGCAGAGTTTGATAGAAAAACACACGATAACTTCTGGAGATAACAGGTTGGTTACCGGCAGACGTCGTTTCACTCCAACAGTGAACACAAAGTTATGATCTGTGATTCGTGTTTCACTCTTTTACTAAAGTTATACCACTAACTAACACTGACATCATGTATGTTCTATATAAGAGAAAATCTTTATTTGTTACATGCAGGGTCTGATATGAACTGTTTCCACTTCCTGCCTCTGTAGCAGACAAGCATTTAGTTTTATCTGCCTCTTCTGAAATCTCAGCGCTAAAAGAAGGAATAATATTTTAGATCTGATGTCATTCAATTTTCAATATATGTTACACAAAACACATTATATACACGGTAAATGACAGTGAGTTACACCGTGGAGGGAGGGTAGTAGTGTACTGTACTTTGTTATTGTCATCTATAGTGGTTATTTGCATAAAAACACACAATTCAAATGATTATGATTATTTAAATCTTGGTGAGCTGCTTAGAGCTAGTGTTATGAAGTTCAACAGGTCATAATTCTGTCTCTAATATCTATTTTATATTGATGTGTAAACATCTCCTAACATCTGGATTTATTCAAGTTTCTCACCAAAAACTACATTTTACCAGATTACATTTGAACACATCACGATAACGTTGTAATTTACCTTCATCCAATAGTCCTTTTTCCTGAGCCGACTTTGAACACCTCATAATAATAACTCAATGGCACCTCCGTTTATCCAGTCAGGACTGAGCTGCTAACGGCTGCTAACAGCTAACGTTACTAACTCTCCTCCTGCTGATGTAAACAGGTTTGTTGTTCTCAGTGTCTCTTTATCAGGTAAAACAGGATGCACCACCTCAGGTTTAGTAGCGTCACGCTGTTGAGAGCTTTTTATCTCTTCACCGTGTCTCCGGTCCCAAACAAACTGAAACATGATGCAGCGTGCGTCTGCGTTATTGTGCAGCGTAACTGTGGGAAAGCATCAATGAGAGGAATCGATGGTCACGGAGACATGAGATGCCGAGAAAGAGGACAACTACTGTTCTCTATTCCATCACTAGCGTTTTCCCTGCCTGTCAAAGTGACGGGTGTCCTGATGATTTCACCGCCACTGCCAACAATTTACCCGCATTTGGCGGGTGGCGGGTTCTAATCAGACCCTGGTTACATGACTGGACCAACGGAGGGATCACAAGATCGCTGCAAAAATCAACTTAAGTTTACAGTTCTTAAAGGGACAGCGTGTGGTGATGTGGCGGTGAGGAAGTTTTCCCACCGGTTAATAAACTTGTGATTACACCGGACAGTTTATAAGAAGAGATGACGGTTAATATACGTCGTTTTTGCTGCTAGGCCGTAGGGGTCTAACGTCACCTGGCTCGCACTCCGGCTGTCACATTCTCTGTTTTTAATGCAATCATTTTAAGAAAATTAGTTTTTTCGTATAAAGATGGAGGTTTTTAAAGGGATTTGCTAGAAAAACACTAAATGATGATTATATTTGTTATTTTGTTTTATTTGAGCTTTTTTCTTTGTCAAACTCTGAAAATGTTCACGTCTTCAGACTCTAAAACTTCTTCAAATGAAACAACCTGAAAACTGCTTCTAACCGCTCTGAGTCGAGTAGACGTTCATCTTTAGGACTCCCTTCTCAGACGGACCAGTCAGTGTGTGAGGGAGGAAGGAGTGATGCATCATGGGAGATAGTGGTAATGGTGCAGCAGGACGGAGAGCTGAAGCTCGCTGGAGGAAAAGTGAGACGACACTTCACTTCCTGAGCTTCTGCATCCCAAAGCACATTTTAAATAGAGGGATGAAAATAACTGCACGCACGCACGCACGCGCGCACGAACACGCACGCACGAACACGCACACACGAACACGCACACACGAACACGCACACACGAACACGCACACACGTCAGCATATATGACGCTGTTCAAGTCTGTAAAATAGATGAGCACGGACACACGTGTGTGTGTTTGACACACAAACAACATTCTTACACGTAAACACACACGGTATGTCTCACGTGCACGTTCTCTCTCTCTCACACACACACACACACACACACACACACACACACACACACACACACACACACACACACACAGTGACAGGCAGCCTGGAAATCTGTAGCTCTGCAAATAATTGCTGGCGCTCCTCCATCACATCCCTCTGTCTGTCTGTCTGTCTGTCTGTCTCTCTGTCTGTCTGTCTGTCTGTCTGTCTGTCTGTCTCTCTGTCTGTCTGTCTGTCTGTCTGTCTGTCTGTCTGTCTGTCTGTCTGTCTGTCTGTCTGTCTGTCTCTCTGTCTGTCTGTCTGTCTGTCTGTCTGTCTGTCTGTCTGTCTGTCTGTCTGTCTCTCTCTCTGTCTGTCTGTCTGTCTGTCTGTCTGTCTGTCTCTCTGTCTGTCTGTCTGTCTGTCTGTCTGTCTGTCTGTCTGTCTCTCTCTCTGTCTGTCTGTCTGTCTGTCTGTCTGTCTGTCTCTCTGTCTGTCTGTCTGTCTGTCTGTCTGTCTGTCTCTCTGTCTGTCTGTCTGTCTGTCTGTCTGTCTGTCTGTCTGTCTGTCTCACTGTGTGTCTGTCTGTCTGTCTGTCTGTCTGTCTGTCTGTCTGTCTCACTGTGTGTCTGTCTGTCTGTCTGTCTGTCTGTCTGTCTGTCTGTCTGTCTGTCTGTCTCTCTGTCTGTCTGTCTGTCTGTCTGTCTCTCTGTCTGTCTGTCTGTCTGTCTGTCTGTCTGTCTGTCTGTCTCTCTGTCTGTCTGTCTGTCTGTCTGTCTGTCTGTCTCTCTGTCTGTCTGTCTGTCTGTCTGTCTGTCTGTCTGTCTGTCTCTCTGTCTGTCTGTCTGTCTGTCTGTCTGTCTGTCTGTCTCTCTGTCTGTCTGTCTGTCTGTCTGTCTGTCTGTCTGTCTGTCTGTCTCTGTCTGTCTGTGAGACAGAGTGATGACATGTGAGCATTTCCATTCATAATTACCATCATGATTATAATAATAATAATAATAATAATTATAGTCAGGTTAAAGGCGTCGAGTCACAGGCCGCAGATTTCTCATCATTACGGCTCATTGACTTGAAATTGATCAGCAGACGCTCATCGAGGACACGGCGAGACGCAGTAAACAAAGGTCAGGAGGCAGGTATTAATTAATGATGTTTACCTGGAGGAACAAACGGGACTAATAAAAACTATGATGATGATGATGATGATGATGATGATGATGACAGAACCAGAAGGCTGTTAGGATGCTACATCACTCAATTACTTACTAATGATTATTTCTATATACTGCTGACAAGACTGATGACATCTGGGGATGTTCTCTGATGTCATAACTCTACATGTGGGCCGACGTCGCCGACGGTCGGCGACAGTCTCCTTTGTTTAGGTCGACAAGTTGCACTTGAACGCACCATAAAGACGACCAGTTAGATCAGTTGGACCAGTTGGATCAGTTGGACCAGTTGGACCAGTTGGACCAGTTGGACCAGTTGGACCAGTTGGACCAGTTGGACCAGTTGGACCAGTTGGACCAGTTGGACCAGTTGGACCAGTTGAGTTGAGTTGAGTTAGAGGCTGGTGAGAGGTAAAACCTCTCCTCACCAGCAGGCGGCGGTAGTCTGAGTTCATCATTCAGGAAGAGAAACAGGAAGAGCGAGGACGGCGGATGTACGAGCCGTTGTTATAGATACGTACATGAACCATTCTCACACCACTCTCTCTCACCGCTCAGCTTCATTCCAGATGTTCATGTGAAAACATCTGGAATGATCAGATGAGATGAAGATGCTTTCCTCACTTCTGATTCTCTTCTCGTGCTCTGATTGGTTGAAGCTGAACAGCCAATCAGAGGGATTTCTCTCACCAATGAGCGAAAAACCTCCGACACGCTCATACTAAAGCCGACGGCGAGGACGCACCGAATAAACTAGACGGACGCTCACCGACGGCCGACCGTCTGCTCGGTGTGTCGGGACCTTAAAGGGACACGTGGACATTTAAAGGTTCAATTAACAGCAAAGTTGAACAAGAAAAATAATCTATATTCGTTTCACTTCGTCTCTCCTCTGTGTCTCCTCTGTGACTCCTCTGTCTCCTCTGTCTCATCTCTGTCTCCTCTGTGTCTCCTCTGTGTCTCCTCTGTCTCCTCTGTCTCATCTCTGTCTCCTCTGTGTCTCCTCTGTGTCTCCTCTGTCTCCTCTGTCTCATCTCTGTCTCCTCTGTGTCTCCTCTGTGTCTCCTCTGTCTCCTCTGTCTCATCTCTGTCTCCTCTGTGTCTCCTCTGTGTCTCCTCTGTCTCCTCTGTCTCCTCTGTCTCCTCTGTCTCCTCTGTGTCTCCTCTGTCTCCTCTGTCTCATCTCTGTCTCCTCTGTGTCTCCTCTGTCTCATCTCTGTCTCCTCTGTGACTCCTCTGTCTCCTCTGTCTCCTCTGTCTCCTCTGTCTCATCTCTGTCTCCTCTGTGTCTCCTCTGTGTCTCCTCTGTCTCATCTCTGTCTCCTCTGTGACTCCTCTGTCTCCTCTGTCTCCTCTGTCTCCTCTGTCTCATCTCTGTCTCCTCTGTGTCTCCTCTGTGTCTCCTCTGTCTCATCTCTGTCTCCTCTGTGACTCCTCTGTCTCCTCTGTCTCCTCTGTGTCTCCTCTGTCTCATCTCTGTCTCCTCTGTGTCTCCTCTGTGTCTCCTCTGTCTCATCTCTGTCTCCTCTGTGACTCCTCTGTCTCCTCTGTCTCATCTCTGTCTCCTCTGTGACTCCTCTGTCTCCTCTGTCTCATCTCTGTCTCCTCT
This sequence comes from Sebastes fasciatus, assembly GCF_043250625.1. Taxonomy (NCBI): domain Eukaryota; kingdom Metazoa; phylum Chordata; class Actinopteri; order Perciformes; family Sebastidae; genus Sebastes; species Sebastes fasciatus. The sequence continues at coordinate 35,944,340 of NC_133802.1, read as the reverse complement.
GTGTCTCCTCTGTCTCTCCTCTGTGTGTCAACGGTGTCTCCCTCTGTCTCTCCTCTGTCCCTCCTTGGTGTCTCCTCTGTCTCTCCTCTGTCCCTCCTTGGTGTCTCCTCTGTGTCTCCTCTGTCTCTCCGCACATCAACAGAGTTTAATACAGTGTCTTCATTGGGGACTGGGATACACCACCGATCCTTTAAAAAAACGACTACTACTACGGAGTATTAGGACCACATTGAGGGAAAAAAATCTGAGATTTACAGAATAAAGTCAGAATATTACGAGAAAAAAAGAAATAAAAACGTAAAATGACTACTTTTATAATATTCTGACTTTATTCTCTAAATCTCAGATTTTTTTTTTCCCTCAATGTGGCCCTAATACTCCGTCGTACCGTCGTACCATAGACCTACAACAATGATCAATACAAATGAAAATGTAAACAAAGAACAGTTATTCATTTCCATGTTTCTAATCCACAGGGAGCCGCTGGAGAGGAGCTGAAGAGACGCAGGTCGCTGACCTCTGACCTTTGACCTCTGACCTCTGGACTAGACTGATGTTAGACACACTGTTTAGACATCCATCAATTACAATCACATTTATTTATTTTTGGGTTTCATGTATTTAGTGTTTACCAGCTTCATTATTCATGGTACTAACAGGACCGTTTCACTTCTCTGTGAGTCTCAGCAGGTGTCTCTAATGTGGACAGACAGTATAGAGACTTATAAGACACATCTGGACGTCACATCAGAGGACATAATAAACTCAACTCTCACAGGCCTCCACAGGTCCTGCTGGGGTTCCTGCTGGGTTCCTGAGACCTGTATGTTCAGACTGAGGTGGAGGAGCAAGGGACCAGATATCCAGGTGATCGGGTCCTCTGGTTCTGGTACACA
>NC_133802.1:35923819-35936319 GCF_043250625.1 Sebastes fasciatus | reverse complement strand
TATATGTAGCAACGGTCTGTTATACATAGCAACCGTCTGCTATACGTAGCAACGGTCTGTTATACATAGCAACGGTCTGTTATACATAGCAACGGTCTGTTATACATAGCAACCGTCTGCTATACGTAGCAACGGTCTGTTATACATAGCAACCGTCTGCTATACGTAGCAACGGTCTGTTATACATAGCAACGGTCTGTTATACATAGCAACGGTCTGTTATACATAGCAACCCTCTGCTATACGTAGCAACGGTCTGTTATACATAGTAACCGTCTGCTATACGTAGCAACGGTCTGTTATACATAGCAACGGTCTGTTATACATAGCAACGGTCTGTTATACATAGCAACGGTCTGTTATACATAGCAACCCTCTGCTATACATAGCAACCGTCTGCTATACGTAGCAACGGTCTCTTATACATAGCAACGGTCTGTTATACATAGCAACGGTCTGTTATACATAGCAACCGTCTGCTATATGTAGCAACGGTCTGTTATACATAACAACCGTCTGTTATACATAGCAACCGTCTGCTATACGTAGCAACGGTCTGTTATACATAGCAACGGTCTGTTATACATAGCAACGGTCTGTTATACATAGCAACGGTCTGTTATACATAGCAACCGTCTGCTATATGTAGCAACCGTCTGTTATACATAGCAACCGTCTGTTATACATAGCAACCGTCTGCTATACGTAGCAACGGTCTGTTATACGTAGCAACGGTCTGTTATACATAGCAACGGTCTGTTATACATAGCAACCCTCTGCTATACGTAGCAACGGTCTGTTATACATAGCAACCGTCTGCTATACGTAGCAACGGTCTGTTATACATAGCAACCGTCTGTTATACATAGCAACCGTCTGCTATACGTAGCAACGGTCTGTTATACATAGCAACGGTCTGTTATACATAGCAACCCTCTGCTATACGTAGCAACGGTCTGTTATACATAGCAACCGTCTGCTATACGTAGCAACGGTCTGTTATACATAGCAACCGTCTGTTATACATAGCAACGGTCTGTTATACATAGCAACGGTCTGTTATACATAGCAACCCTCTGCTATACGTAGCAACGGTCTGTTATACATAGCAACCGTCTGCTATACGTAGCAACGGTCTGTTATACATAGCAACCGTCTGTTATACATAGCAACCGTCTGCTATACGTAGCAACGGTCTGTTATACGTAGCAACGGTCTGTTATACATAGCAACGGTCTGTTATACATAGCAACCGTCTGCTATACGTAGCAACGGTCTGTTATACATAGCAACCGTCTGCTATACGTAGCAACGGTCTGTTATACATAGCAACCGTCTGCTATACGTAGCAACGGTCTCTTATACATAGCAACGGTCTGTTATACATAGCAACGGTCTGTTATACATAGCAACCGTCTGCTATATGTAGCAACGGTCTGTTATACATAGCAACCGTCTGTTATACATAGCAACCGTCTGCTATACGTAGCAACGGTCTGTTATACATAGCAACGGTCTGTTATACATAGCAACGGTCTGTTATACATAGCAACGGTCTGTTATACATAGCAACCGTCTGCTATATGTATCAACCGTCTGTTATACATAGCAACCGTCTGTTATACATAGCAACCGTCTGCTATACGTAGCAACGGTCTGTTATACGTAGCAACGGTCTGTTATACATAGCAACGGTCTGTTATACATAGCAACGGTCTGTTATACATAGCAACCGTCTGCTATACGTAGCAACGGTCTGTTATACATAGCAACCGTCTGCTATACGTAGCAACGGTCTGTTATACATAGCAACCGTCTGCTATACGTAGCAACGGTCTGTTATACATAGCAACCGTCTGCTATACGTAGCAACGGTCTCTTATACATAGCAACGGTCTGTTATACATAGCAACGGTCTGTTATACATAGCAACCGTCTGCTATATGTAGCAACGGTCTGTTATACATAGCAACCGTCTGTTATACATAGCAACCGTCTGCTATACGTAGCAACGGTCTGTTATACATAGCAACGGTCTGTTATACATAGCAACCGTCTGCTATACGTAGCAACGGTCTGTTATACATAGCAACCGTCTGCTATACGTAGCAACGGTCTCTTATACATAGCAACGGTCTGTTATACATAGCAACGGTCTGTTATACATAGCAACCGTCTGCTATATGTAGCAACGGTCTGTTATACATAGCAACCGTCTGTTATACATAGCAACCGTCTGCTATACGTAGCAACGGTCTGTTATACATAGCAACGGTCTGTTATACATAGCAACGGTCTGTTATACATAGCAACGGTCTGTTATACGTAGCAACGGTCTGTTATACATAGCAACGTTCTGTTATATGTAGCAACGGTCTGTTATACGTAGCAACGGTCTGTTATACATAGCAACGTTCTGTTATATGTAGCAATGGTCTGTTATACGTAGCAACGGTCTGTTATAAAGAAATAACTGACTGTAGAACACCGTGATTGACCAATCAGAATGGAGTATTCAACACAGCCGTGTAATAAATGTATGTAATGTACGTATAGAGTATAATAATAAGACTAAGGCAGTGATGGAAACTGTATACTAACATACTGCATACTGCCTATTAAATGAATGATAAAGTCTGATTCTACCAGCAGACCATCGTACGCTCAAGTGACGGCCGGGTCTCACGCCGCCAGCGGCTGCGTCATATCTCCAAAAACGCCGCAGCAAATATCCAAACAGGCGTTATCTGGATAAACTCAACACATATTGGGAATATAAACGTGAAAACATATTCAAACTTAATAAGGTGACATATCAAATATTGCTTATTAATATTGTTTGTTAATATTGTTTATTAATATTGTTTATTAATATTGTTTATTAATATTGATTATTAACGCGACGTTTTGAGTCTTTAACCATCGTGGGACCGTGCTCTGGCTTTAACATGCTATCTATTGGATTCAGTGTGTTTTGTGAATCCATAAATAAAGCAGATATAAAAACCGAGCTGAAGCTTCACACACCTTTAAACATGTGACTGAACGAGGTGTTACAGAGAGCTGTTTGTGTAGTTTGTGTTCTTCAGCCGGTGTTGTGGCGGTTCCATGTTGGTGCCGGCTCAGCGGAGGCGTTCTGGTGGCTTCGGACTGAGTTGGTTGTTAAAAAAAGAAGCAGCAGCTCCACCGACGGACCAACAGAGACTGATTCTCTCTCTCTCTCTCATCAACACTAAACACAGTCCAGTGATGGGAGGAGCCATTAAACCATTACCAGCCTGCTGATTATCTCCTCTGTTGTTCTGCTTCAGTCTGAATGTTTCTTCCTGTTTGTGTCGCCGTGTGAAGACGAGCTGTCAGCTGAGTTTTTCCAGCTAACTGTTGAACGTTATTCTGCATATTCTGCCTCATAGCGACACACAGATTTTGAATCTTTACAGTCACCTGCGAACCGCCCCGTGTACGACTCAGAGAAAGAATTACAGATCTACTTCAGCTCCGTGGACTCATCAATACGTTCCCCTGGTAACCCCGTGTTTAACACATACACTGAATATAAAGATGGACGACAGCCCTAAAACTGAAGCCAGAACATCTGCATGGCCCCGTGGTGGCTGGCTGCAGCACAGCTCATAAGCCCCGTGCAGTAAATGTAAAGACATCATGAAAGAGGAGAAAGATGAGGTCCTTGGGAATATCAACATTTTCCTCTGATAGGTTATAAAATTACCAAGAAAAAGAATATACGGCTAAAATGACAATATATTAACTTATTATGCACCGAAACATGAGCTTCCATGGCCTCCGCCATTTCTGACTACGTCAACAAACATGTCACAACTCGTGAACTCGAAGGCACCAATAGTCTATGGTTCAACGTAACAGAGCTATTAGTTGTCAGGCAAAGTCTGCAGAAATGTGGACTTACAGCGGAGACAGCCCTAAACCGTCAGGGACTTTACGGGAACGCTTCTCCAAGTCCACGAGTCTGAGTGTGGACGTTGGGATTGAATTTACTCAGTAACATCTGTCAGCAGCTGGTTTAGATAATCTGGATAAACGACCTGTTTCTCTTATTTTCAGCCCCGCACAACTTCCCACATCTCAGCTATTATTCTGTTATCACGGCCGATCAGAACCGCTTTGAAGACCAGAGAAGAAGAACATCAGTTGGAGTGAACCTCCCACCTTCTCGTGTTCACTTCCTGATTAACGTTTCCACGCTGCTGCAGCTTCTTCTCAACCGCGGCGGCGTCTGTGCTGCTGCTGCTGAAACGTGGCCAGATCACAGCTGGAGGTAAACGCTGTCTCCCCGGAAAAATACAGAATCGGATTTTTACAAGGAGAGATAAAAGGAGGGATGAAGGCGGGACGGAAGAGAGGGAGGGAGGGAAGATGGGAAATGGGGGCACATGTCTGAAGGAAGGAGTGGAGGAAGAGGAGGAAGAGGAGGAAGAGGAGGAAGAGGAGGAGCAGCAGGGGGGGCGGGGGGGTGTGTGTTCTAATTTGAGGATTGAAGGATTGCTGAGAAACAGGTGAAGAAGACGAGTCGGTGGAGAAACAGACAGATGTGGAGGAATGTGAGAGAAAGAGAGAGATAACGAACCGCCTGCATTGTTCTCTCTCTCCCTCTCTTCTCTCTCTCTCTCTCCCTCTCTTCTCTCTCTCCCTCTCTTCTCTCTCTCCCTCTCTTCTCTCTCTCTCTCTCCCTCTCTTCTCTCTCTCCCTCTCTTCTCTCTCTCCCTGAGTTCTTCTTTGCACCTCCACACACATTTTCATCACCTCTTTTTCCTCCTCCCTCCCTCCACCCACTGGTGCACAAAAAATACCTCCAAACTCACCCGTCCTCCCTCCATCTCACACAGACACACACACACACACACACACACACACACACACACACACACACACACACACACACACACGCACACTCAGTGATGGGTGAGTGACTGAGCCGAGGAGAGTCCTTATCGCTGCAGCAGCTGCCAGTCCATTCATATCATTATAATAACTCTGAATGACGCTAATGAGGAATACACGCCATGAATAGGCCAGGATGAGACCGCCCCCCCACTCCCTGTGTGTGTGTGTGTGTGTGTGTGTGTGTGTGCGTGTGTGTGTATAATAAGTAGTACACATAATAAATAGGCCAGCATGGAATGCTGTAAATATGTGTTTGTGTGTGCGTGCACAGTGTGACATAGTGAATGTGCAACTGTGTGTTTTGCTGCATGAATAAACACAATCAGTAATCAGAGGAAGAGAGAGAGAGAGAGAGAGAGAGAGAGAGAGAGAGAGAGAGAGAAAGACAGAGAGAGAGACAGAGACAGAGAGAGAGAGAGAGAGCGAGAGAGAGAGAGAGAGAGAGAGAGAGAGGAGGACTCAAAGGAAAGAGGGTCGGAGAGCAAAGAGACGCTGAAACTGACTTTACAGGAAACCCAGTTCCTAACAGGGCAACAGCACCGATAGGAGAACTCTAGGTTACGTTAGGGACCGATTTAAAGCTCAGAACGCAAAGATTAAAAATAAAAACCAACAAAGAAGAAAACAAGTTGGTCTGATTTCATCCAGAAGATTCATTAAACAAACTCTTTGTGTTGATGAAGTTCCTGTTGTCACGGTAACGCTGGTCAGACTGGACCATTATAGAGATGTGGTTGTGTACTTCCTACTCCGACTGTACGAGGCCAAACCTCACCACCTGAGTGATCACTCACTTTTCTAAATGAGCATCCCTATTATCAGGTGTTTCTGTGGGTTCAACTTCCACCTGGCTGACAGCATCCCACTGAACCCGGGGTTGGGGGGGAGGCCGACTGACGCCTGCGAGCTACAAACAGGATGATGCAAACGGAGAGAAAGAAGAAGAAAGAAGTTTCACCTGGTGGACGAGTGGAGAGAGCTCTGTGGTAAATACATGACTTTTATCAGCTTCAGTCAGAAGAAACTCCCAAAACATCAGACACGTGACTCCTCTGTGTGTGCGTGTGTGTGTGTGTGTGTGTGTGAGTGTGAGTGTGTGAGTGTGTGTGTGTGTGTGTGTCTGGCTGCGTTCCCGGGATACTAACTGTGGTCAAACGAAGGTAATTAAAAAGAGAAACTCGTTAAGAGCGAGACACACCCACTGCATCTCTCTCTCTCTCTCTCTCTCTCTGCAGTTCTTCATCTGTCACACACTAGTATGGATGTAACATGCACACACACACACACACACACGCACACACAGTTCATTGATTTTCATTGTTTCATCCATCCATCTTCCTGACAGTCACTCCTCCCCTCCTATGACTCAACTCCCTGATGTGTGTGTGTGTGTGTGTGTGTGTGTGTGTATTTGTTCTCAGCAGACGTTAACTACACACAGAAGTGGGTTGATTTCTGTGTGACGGCTGACAGTTTGATGGGCGGTTGGTGTGTGTGTGTGTGTGAGGAATCTGAATAAATGTGTTTATAACGTTGACGTTACAGAGCGGCGGCGTGCTGCTTCATCGCTGCTTCATCGCTGCTTCATCGCTGCTTCATTGCTGCTTCATCGCTGCAACAATCAATACTTTTTATTTTAGCGATGAATCAAACGACTACATTAACGTCCAGCTCTCCTTTTTTTAGCCTCTTTTAGCTCAATGTTTTGGTTTTATGGCACATCTACTGTTTGGTTCAACACCTGAGGCCGGTACCAGGAAGAGAGTTCAACATACCAGAGTATCTTCTCCTTATCTGGCTTCACTAATCCTGACAGACGAGATCACGCTAAGCGGTCCTACGACGCTGGTTATCAACCCGATAAATCAACCCAGAGGTTCTGTATCTGAAGCTCTGAACACGTTCACATGAACGACTGATGTGTGCAGCATCTGACCAATCACAGACATGGACGGATGTGTGCAGCATCTCAAGAATGTGAACATCTAACTTCTAACTAATCCATCAACATCCGTCCACCTTCAGTTTGGGGCTTTGCTACCTTGACGTGGATTTTATGAGACCGTATTTAATTTTTTTTTAATTAAGTATTTGTAAATAAAATATGTGCATATGAGCCAAAATACTGTAAAAACTTTACAGTGTGATGTAGAATATATATATATATATATATACATATATACAGAGTGTGATACTGCTGACAGTAGAGTATCTGTAGCCAGGAGTCACATCCTCACTGCAAATGTCACTGTGTGTGTGTGTGTGTGTGTTAATATTATAGTGCATGTGCTCATATACAGTATATATAGACTCCCTCCACCACTCGACTATCGACCATATCTTTTATTTACCTCTCTATCTGGTTTATATTCTCTCTCTCCTCTTCTTTATAGTCCTATATCTTCATCTCTCCATCTCTTCACTTCCTCTTGTTTTATGTCATTCTGTGAATCACGTATGAAATCACTCGTTTGCCGTCTCGCTCCTTCGCTGTCTTTTTATTCCTCTTCCTGTTTGATCTCCTGCTTTGTATTCTGGATGGATCTCTTTCTTCTCAATCTCTCTCTCTCTCTCTTTAACCACCCCTCCGTCTGTCTCTCTGTATTCTCTCTGGCTTTCTCTCCGTCTCGCTGTTATTTCATTCTTCATCTTCATCATGTCGTCCTCTCTCTTCCTCTCATCAGCGAGCAGACGGCTGGGCTTGATGAGGGAGATGTAAATGTCAGGTCTTGTTCCTGCCGGCGAGGACGGCCTTCAGAGCGAACATGATGATACCGGCTTTAATAACGCCTCGGGTCAGAACCTACGGGGTTTCCCTGGGCTCCTCTCAGGGCCTCCACCCAAACACAAAAGTCACTCTGCTCATCATCACGCCATCATCGTTTCACTTTACTACACCAAATAGTACCAGGAACTAAAGCAGGAACTCCCACCACATCTATCTATAGTACCAGGAACTAAAGCAGGAGCTCCTCACCACATCTATCTATAGTCACAGGAACTAAAGCAGGAACTCCTCACCACATCTATCTATAGTACCAGGAACTAAAGCAGGAACTCCTCACCACATCTATCTATAGTACCAGGAACTAAAGCAGGAACTCCTCACCACATCTATCTATAGTACCAGGAACTAAAGCAGGAGCTCCTCACCACATCTATCTATAGTACCAGGAACTAAAGCAGGAGCTCCTCACCACATCTATCTATAGTACCAGGAACTAAAGCAGGAACTCCTCACCACGTCTATCTATAGTACCAGGAACTAAATCAGGAACTCCTCACCACGTCTATCTATAGTACCAGGAACTAAAGCAGGAACTCCTCACCACGTCTATCTATAGTACCAGGAACTAAATCAGGAACTCCTCACCACATCTATCTATAGTACCAGGAACTAAAGCAGGAACTCCTCACCACGTCTATCTATAGTACCAGGAACACAGTGTTACCTGTGGCCGCTAAGTCAACGACAGTCAGCGTCCTGTTGCTCGAGCTTATGCTCGTAAACGAAGGTCCCTCCAGGAACCAAAGGACCGGCCGCTGTGGTCCTAGTTGTCTCCGTCACATTCCTGTTTCACAGACGGGCTCAACCAGACAGAACTTTTACAACGTGTTTTGTGTTTCCGTGGAGTTTGTGTTGGAGTCTGAATTGTGGTGGAGGCCGGTCGTTTATCGCCGTTAATGGACTCCGTTTCTAACCGAACGTTAGCGGTGGTTGCACCCAGTAGCCCCGTAGCGGAGCTGAAAATAAAGGCACTCGCGAGCGTGCATGACGTCACATCCGGTGGATTTTCCCGGTATAAACGGCCCGGTTCATCCCATTAAAAGCATCTGCAGGCTGACAGAGGAAACACAGGAAGGTCTCATTTCTTAGGTTACAACCTGTTCACACACTGGCAATACAAAGACGATTTATATGTGTAGAAAGTTACGTACAGTCCCTTTAATAGGACAACTGACTGTAACCCGGCTGCTGTTGTTCCTTTGAGTTGTATGCAGTCTGTGTTTTATTACCGCTGGGTCCAGTGACACGGCGTCTCAGCGCTGATTTCACATTTAATACTCGGAGTTTCACCAGAGCTTCATAATTCTGGACCGAAGAATGAACAGAATACAATTTCTATAAAAGTCAACTTATAAAAGTGATGTAGTCTCGGTACTGCTACGGGACCAGCTAGGATCAAATCTAAACTCATAGACTAGTCCTTATTTATGATTCTAATGCAACCTGTTTTAATCCTGTTTAAATGTAAACCAGCTCTTATTTGATCTGTTAAACTCCAGTTTAAACTCTAAAAAGAGCTTCATAGAAAGGCTTCATGTTGGAAGCGGACGGACAAACTAGAACTCAAACCCACGACCCCGCGGCGCTGTGGGTTCATTAATCCACCGACTGATACAGAAGCAGGAAGTGTGTGTGTGTGTGTGTGTGTGTGTGCGTGTGTGTGTGTGTGAGATGTAAAAGTGCTTAAACAGCAAACAGCCGGCGGTGGAGGAGCTCCGGTGGGAATACTGTGATGCCGCTAACGGCATCCATCCCTCTGTGTGTGTGTGTGTGTGTGTGTGAATCCAGACTATAACACTACCTCCAGGTGAGCGCCCCCCCGAGGCCGTCAGGTGAAATACAGACAGCAGAAAACAAGAACAACAACGTTACTGGATGGATGAAACATACTGCTATAGATCCACGTCACTACAGCAGACTACTGAACACCAGCACAACTTTCACCAGGAAACACCTCTAACCAGTCAAACACACAACCTGGCACACGCCACCGTGTCGGCCTTTAGCACGCTAACATGCTAACATTTAGCATGTTAGATTTTGCACGTCCAGTTTCACAATAAATTCTTGAAACTCAACTTTAAGCCAACACGGAGGAGAAGTCCTTAAAATACTCAAAAACTGAATGTCAACGTTTTCCAGGAGAAACGGGACGACCTGCACGACGATTCACTTCACCTGTCGGTGGTCTGAATGTTATGGCCGATCGGTGTATATATATATAGATATCTCTATATAGAGATATCTATATATAGATAGAGATATATCTATATCTCTATATAGATATAGAGATATAGATATTTATTTCAGACCTGCGTCTCGGAACACAGACGGAGTTTCTCACTAATAAAGACGACGGACGATATTCGGAGGATTTGATCTCACGTCCACGAAGCCTTCAACATCACTTTAATTGTCTTTCTCCGGGGCCGGAGCCCGGCGTTACTCAGTCTTCTTCACGGCGCCGCTCGCAGGATTTGAACCTTTGACCTTGACCTCTGGGCTTCTGTCGCCCTCAGCTCCAGGCTGCAGGCTCAGGCTGCCCGCTGCTCTGTTATCTCTGCTCGGAGTGACCGGAGGAAGAAGAAGAAACGGGAACATCGTGACCCGCAGCCCAGAGACCAAAGTCTTACTGGCTCGTATCACTCTGCGGGCAGTTACTCACAACTGCAAGGGATTATGGGAAATTGGGACATTTTATTGTCTCTGCTCCAATCATGTCTTTATCTGTCCTCGTCCTTACTCTTGTTTTCTCTTCGCCTCATCTTTTCTTCCCGTTCTCCTCGTCTCCCATCCATCCTTCACTCCCTATCTTAATTATTTCCCATTTCCACTTCTCTCCTTCTCCCCCTCTTCCCTTCATCTGTCTCTCACCTCCTCATCCTCACCGTCATCCCTCGCTTCCTATCTTAATTGCTCTGCACACAGGAGGACACCGTGAGGCCGGACTCCCCGCCGGCTGGATCGTCAGCACCAGTTTTATTGTGAGGAGCGAATATAAAGAAGAGAACAGAGAGAGAATCACAGAGACCTTTGTTTCCCTCCCAGCAGGTTTCACTTCTACCAACCGCGTCTGCAGCGAGGAAATAAAAGACACGTTGCTTAATTCCTCCGGTTCTGATGCTCACGTTCAAAGAATGAGACACTTTGAACTCATGAAAGCGGCGGGTGTTACACGGCCAGCGACTGTGATTAGGAGGCACAACGCGTAATGACGCTTTATGACAAAGGATGTCACAAAATGTTTTAAGAACTTGTTTTTTTTCAAAAAGGAAATGCAAATCCTCTCTCTGTTGGTGAAGCTGTTGTGCAGCAAAGTCAGAGACATTATTTCCCACATGGGGGGACTGATCAGGACACAACTCCAGCACCTACAGAGTTCTTCACATTGTTGTAGTCTGTCAAGACTCGCGCAGCCGCGTCACTATATTTCCCCGACCTGATGCACGCTGACGCTCCAGAAAAGCAGCGATACAGTGTGTTAGAACTTGACGTGTAACCGGCGCGTCACATGATGCATCACGCAGCGTTGAATGGTTTGTGCAGCTGGTGTGTGACGGCACGCACACAGTTTACTTTACTAGCGTACTTATTCTCAGCCAAACCACCACGTTCTTTCAAACCAAGTAGTTTTGTTGCCTAAACCGTTGTTACACCGTTAACCACGCGTTACAACCTTAACCACATGTTACAACGTTAACCACGCGTTACACCGTTAACCAAGCGTTACACCGTTAACCAAGCGTTACACCGTTAACCACGCGTTACAACGTTAACCAAGCATTACAACGTTAACCACGCGTTACACCGTTAACCACGCGTTACACCGTTAACCACGCGTTACACCGTTAACCAAGCGTTACAACGTTAACCAAGCGTTACAACGTTAACCACGCGTTACACCGTTAACCACGCGTTACACCGTTAACCACGCGTTACAACGTTAACCAAGCGTTACAACGTTAACCACGCGTTACACCGTTAACCACGCGTTACACCGTTAACCAAGCGTTACACCGTTAACCACGCGTTACAACGTTAACCAAGCGTTACGTTAACCACGCGTTACAATGTTAACCAAGCGTTACAACGTTAACCAAGCGTTACAACGTTAACCACGCGTTACACCGTTAACCACGCGTTACACCGTTAACCACGCGTTACACCGTTAACCAAGCGTTACACCGTTAACCACGCGTTACAATGTTAACCAAGCGTTACAACGTTAACCACGCGTTACAACCTTAACCACACGTTACAACGTTAACCACGCGTTACACCGTTAACCAAGCGTTACACCGTTAACCACGCGTTACAACGTTAACCAAGCGTTACAACGTTAACCACGCGTTACAATGTTAACCAAGCGTTACAACGTTAACCACGCGTTACACCGTTAACCACGCGTTACACCGTTAACCACGCGTTACAACGTTAACCAAGCGTTACAACGTTAACCACGCGTTACAACGTTAACCACGCGTTACACCGTTAACCACGCGTTACACCGTTAACCACGCGTTACACCGTTAACCACGCGTTACAACGTTAACCAAGCGTTACAACGTTAACCACGCGTTACACCGTTAACCATGCGTTACACCGTTAACCACGCGTTACAACGTTAACCACGCGTTACAACGTTAACCACGCGTTACAACGTTAACCAAGCGTTACAACCTTAACCACGCGTTACACCGTTAACCATGCTTTACACTGTTAACCACGCGTTACAACGTTGACCACGCACAAACCTTCTGCGTCAAGAATCAACTCAAAAGGCTGCCCA